>NC_068408.1:13462959-13762959 GCF_023724105.1 Carassius gibelio | reverse complement strand
TTTTGAAGTCTTTGCATATCATGGATTTTCATAGCAACATTATTCTATAACAGGACTATTTGCACAAGAGTGTAAAATGTTTGTGTCTTACAGTTTATTACCTGTTCAGCCTATATGTGGTCACTATTGTTTATGTGTTATGTTATTTTAAGAAAACATCAAACAATGTACACAAATAGGAAGACTACTGTTATTTCTGTACATGACAAGCGGTTTCCTTTTGGTGTATACAGAATTTTTTTTAACTGTAATTTTCCAATTCAAGAAAACACCAAACAAGCAAAGAAAGAAAGAAATAAAAAAAGAAAGAAAGAAAGAAAATGTGTTTTTTCTTTCTAAAAATCATAATTTATTTATTTATTTATTCATTTAATTATTTATTTATTTATTTTTGCATTTTAAAATATATTATAATTAAAATAGTTTCTAATTGTAAAACTAACTACACCAAATAAATGCACCCTTAGCATGAGAACTTCTTTCAGAAAAATTCAAACAATTACTGACTCCAAATTATTGGATAGTAGAGTAAATGCACATAAACATAAAAAGAAGAAAAAAAAAAAGGAAAAAAAAACTGCATTTAATTGTACTCATTAGTCCTTCTATAACTTCTATAGCATGGAAGCAATTATGAGAAGGGGGTCAACATTTTTTTAGTTCAATATCAAAACTTCTAACCACTCTCAAACAGGCTACACATCTTTTCCATTAAGTATTTATTGTGGCGTCACTGCTTTGGTCAATTTTGCCCCCTACAACAAGCCATGCAGCAATCCTGAGGAAAAATCCACAAAGTCCAGACAGGCTCAAGTGCTCTCCTACAACAAACGCAGCCTTCACACTCACCGACCCCAAGTTTACCAACACATCGCCATGGAGACGGATCACACAATAGCCTTAATTTGGCCCCTTGGCCGCAACAAGCAGGAAGAAACAAACTGCTGTGAAACACTCGCTTGAATATAATAACCACGGCCCAAACAACACAAGCAGAGAAAATAATCACCGTCTGCGCCCTGTGTGTGGCACAAAACCGAGCCGTAAACACAGAAGCTGTGTTGTGGTGCTACAAACAGTACTTTTCATATGAGGTGAGGAGAGGTTATCGGCATCACAACCCTCCCCGCATCTGGACATGTATTAATTAGCATTCACGCCTGTTTCTCAGAGCTGAGGCGATATTTGGCTGGGGACGTGAGGTCTCATTATTACAGGGGCTGCTCGCAATGTCCTCTGCTCTTCCCATCTAAGAGGAAGACAAAAAAAAAAAAACCTTCTCACTGTCCTCTGGTTCCCAGTGGAAATCGGCAAGCCCATCTCACTGCTTAGCAACCAGCCCTGGGGCCTGTTTTACACAGCTTAATTCAGATGTGAGTTAGCTGCAGTTGATTGGCTGTGCAGCCCACTCCTCTGTATTCTCTCGCTCTCTTTCTCAGAGGTGAGGACTGGCTAGAGAGAGAGAGAGAGAGAGAGAGAGAGAGATGTACAATGGATGCAGAGGCTACTGTGTGTGACATTAATGAAGGATGGCTGGGACAAGAGGGGGGCAGTACTGGGACTGCGCTCAGAGGAGATAATGGTCAACGTCCTCGCTAAGAGCTGGGAACACCATTTAAAAGTTTTACTTTTTACTTTTCAGCTGACATTTTAACTGTGCTAAGACTGTGCCTTTTCAGGATTGTTCATGTTAGCATGAGATGCATGCAGTAATGGAAATCCAATGCTTTTTTTTGTGTTTACTGTACCTAAAAGATTTTGTTTTTCCACACATTGTACAACCACCAAAAAATACATTAATAATTATAATAATAATAAATATTAAATTTTCAAATGTGTCACCATTAAAATTTCTAAGACTTTGTTATGTTCAAGTTTTAAAGAGATAGTTCAACTAAAAGTGAAAATGCTGTCTTACTCGACTTCATGTTGTTGTCGTTCGTCTTCCGGACACAAATTAAGATATTTTTGAGGAAATTTAAAATATTTCTGACCCTGCATAGACAGCAACAGAATGTTAAAGGCCCAGAGAGGTATAGTTAAAATAGTCCATGTGACATCAGTGGTTCAACTAATGTTATGAAGCTACGAGAATATTTTTTGTGCACATAGAAAACAAAAACAACCAATTTATTTAAAATTGTTTTGTATTACTGTAGTGGACACGTCTTGAAGACGAACACAGAAGAGAAGAAATTACTTAACAAAGTCATTATTTTTGTTTTCTTTTTTATGCTCATACATTCATAATATTACAATGGAACCACTGATGTCACATGGACTATGCCTTTCTGGGCATTAAACTTGGTAGATATGTAGCTGCCTATGCAGGGTCAGAAAGTTCCCAAATTTAATCAAAAATATCTTAATTTGTGTTCCAATGATTAACAAAGGTCTTACTGGTTTGGAATGACATGGGAGTGAATAATTATTGGCAGAACTTTTATTTTTGGATGAACTAAGCCTTTAAATTAGAATCTAAATTTTCTGTTCAGTGTTAGATTTTTAGATCCAAATGTGTATATTAACATATCTTCATTACTATTAAAATCTTGTATCTTCAAAAGAGCACTTATTTCAATGAATTCCTGTTAAAATGATTTGTTGCCATTAATTCTAGTTGTATGTGTGAAAAATGAGAAAACAGTTCCTTATGAAGAATAGTGTGTCATTGGTGTCACAACAGTCCATATACAGTATTCTCAACACTAAGACAGTGTTAAAGCCCTGCCATTCCAATGAACGAGAGCAATCAAGTTAGAGCAGGAGGGAGAGAGTGGACGGAAGTGAGCTCAACAGGGACTTACACCAGTGAGGTAGAGTTTAACATCTTGGCTGATAGTGGGTCAATTACCTGTGTGTAATTGCAATAATTCCAATAACGCAGCAGTCATGCTTGACAGTTTCCAGATCAGGTCCAGTAATTGTAGGGTGATGTGTATGACTGGAATCAAAGGAGAGGCTCTGGAACTCAGCTCTGCCATTCGCAGCCAAACCTACAATGCTTAATGCAATAAATCCTGAGCTTATTATCACAGCTCTAAATGGCAAATTGGTGTGAATACCAAATTATTCAGGTTATGATTGAGGGGGGAAAAAAAGTTGAGGAGGGGAGATTTCACAGTAAAAAAAAGACAGGTATTCCAGCAAAGGCCCAGGAATTGACTTCACTTCATGCCATAACATTTGGGTTTACACGCATTATTCGACAGGAAACAATCCTGAGGTAAACAAGCGCCTCTCTGATCATTCATAAAACCCCTTGAGATTCATTACATACCTATATTGTCTCATAATCATGCATTACATTCGGCTGTGATCGCTCGCCGCAAAAAAACTACCAAACCCACACAAACGTGGAAACGGAGCCTTGTTGATATTCACATGACCAGGCACTCAGCAACTTGAAGCAACAAGAGGCTAATAGGACCGCAGCCCATTTACTGAAGTAATTAAACGGCCGTGCAAGAGGACCGGAGAGGGAGAACGCTTACAGGGACTGAGAAATATTGCCCGAGTGTGGGGCCACTTTGCTAATAGGCCTGGCGTGATGATGGATCTCATGAAGTGGCCCCTTTGCATTAGCAGGAAGGCATTAATAAACAGGAATGGGTTAATAGTGCAGAAAAAGCCAGCAGTCAGACCGTGGGGGTGTGGAATATTCCTTTCTTAAGTCAGCTGTAAGTAATTACGCCATGGTGAGCTTCTGACGATTACCATAACAGAGCAATTGGACGTGAAGAATGGATAATAGTATGAACATGGAAGTGTGTTTAGAGAGGGGCTGCGAGAGCTGGGTAATGCTACGCATTCCTCTCTTCTCCCAGGACACACGAGAGGGCCGATCTGATGATTTCAGCACTCGAAGGGCGACCCTCTGAGATGTTTCAGGCTTACAGATTGTGACAAGGCCTTTCTTCACTGTAACCTAGACTTTTGCCCTGTGTATTTGGCAGCTGTCCATTCGTTGTACATGTAAACGAACATTTTGCAGCCTCGCAGACATGAAAGTAAGACAAGAACCCCTAAAAACATGTTTTCTTGGCTTTGGGTTTCTAGATTGCAGGGGTAACATGAAAGGTTCCAGAATAGCCTTTAATTAGACATACAATTTAAACTGAAAATAATACTTCTACTTTTGTCAGTTTCTCAAACTCACATAAATAATGTTTATTTAATTTTCACAAAAATGAGTGGAAATGTGACATACTCCATCGTGATGAGAGATGCAAACTACTCCACATTTCAAAAGTTTGAGGTTGGTAAGATTTTCTGGGAGAAGTCTCTTATACTCACCAATAATTCATTTATTTGATCAAAAATACAGTAAAATAAATATTATGAAATATTATTACAATTAAAAAAAAACTTTTCTATTTTGATACAAAAAAGTGGAACTTTCAGCAGCCTCCAGTCTTCAGTGACACATGATCATATAGAAATCATTTTAATATGCTGAAACATTTATTATTATTATAAATCTTGAAAACAGCTGCTTAATATTTTTGCAGACACTATCCGCTTGAAACATAAATCTGGTATAATTGCAAATTGTGTTCCCTGTCACTTATCATGAATTTAATGAATTCTTGCTATAAGTAAAAGCCTTACTTTCTAATACACACACACACACACACACATATACGTATTCCTGCATCTGAATCTATAAACAAAAGAATGGAATTAGTAATATGCAGGTTATAGGAAGTGTAGAAATGTCTTTCTCACTGACATAAATACACAAGCTATGGGCATCGGGACCTCAGCCCTGACACAGGACAGGAGCTGACTTTGTTTTTCAGCAGTAAAGAGAGGAGGGGTGGCAGAGTGACAGGATGAGGGGGATGGAGGAGTCCAGAGGTCTCAATCCTTACAGTCAAAGCAGCCAACATGTGACGATTCCCACAGCTGGGCCGCCACTCTGCTTTGGATCAGGTCATAGAGGCTTCAGAGAGGTCAAGGAGCAGAGGTCAGCCTGTCTGAAGAAACTTCCTAAGGGACTCTCACTACACTTTCAGCATTCAACAACAAAGGGACTCTCACAGGTGAACGAGTGTGTGGATTCAGAGAGAAAGAGAGAAGGAATATGCATTAGAAGACTCTTTAATATAATAATACTATTTCCATTCTATAGCACATAGAAAATAGAAAAAAGACAGAAGTATTATCTATTTCCTCTGACAACTCCTAATGAACAATGATAATCAAATTCCTTATAAGCAACTTAGCGACAACAGTAAGGAAATCCTGAGTGACTTGATGGGTGTAATGATGCTTGATTTCAACTTTCAAATTAAACTGTGCAGTGACAGACAATGCCAAAATTATTACTTTCACACCATACATGTATCCCACATAACATCCAAAAAAGTAACAATTCAGTCCTTTTTATCACAATGTACTGTACAAAAAATAAAATAAAAAAATAAAAAATTCTAGATTTGATTAATCTTCAGTACCGTTCAAAGGTTTGGGGTTAGTGTTTCAGAAAGATGTCTCTTATGCTAAGTAAGGTGTTTATTTAATCAAAATACAATAAAAACTGTAATATTGTGAATTATTATGTATAATGTATAATAGCATGACACACACACACACATATATATATATATATATATATATATATATATATATATATATATATATATATATATATATATATATTTCGGGATTCTTTGATGAATTAAAGGGCTAAATATATATGTGAAGAGTTCAGACACAAAAGCCGTTTGAAATGTACTTCTAAAATGAATATTTTTATCAGGCTCCTATGAGTAGGTTCAGTAATTTCACTTTAATGGCAATGAATAGGTTATTTCCATTGCCATTAAAGTGAAATAAATGAACATAAACATAGCCTGAGAAAAATTATAATTTAAGAAGAAAATTTCCAATTCAAGCACTTAGAGGCTTTTGCATCTGAACTCTTCATATATATTCAGTGCCATGAAACATTTTTCACCATTTGCCCCCTTCCTGTGTTTATTATTTTATTTTATTTTTTATTTTTTTTGCATTAAGGGAACAAAGCCCTATGTGAAAAATAAAAGAACTATGATTAACCACATTATTTTAGAAAGCTGAGTTAAATTTCACTAGCCACAACCAGGCCTGATTACTGCCAGACCTGTTGAATCGAGAAATCACTCAAATAGAACCTGTCTGACAAAGTGAAGTATACTTAAGGAGCAACACAACTTGGAACAGTGGTGAACCTTCACAGGAGTGGCCAGTCTACCAAAATTACTCCAAGAGTGCAATGTGCCGACACATCCAGGAGGTCATAAAAGTACCAAGAACAACATCTAAAAAATGGCAGGCCTCACTCGCCTCAATCAAGGTCAGTGTTCATGATTCAACAATAAGAAATAGACTGGACAAAAACGGCACACATTGGAGAGTTTCAAGGCAAAAGCCACTGCTGACCAAAAAGAACATACAGCCTTGTCTCACATTTGCCAAAAACTATCTTGATTATCCCCAATACTTTTGGCCAAATATTCTTTTGACTGATGCAACAAAAGTTGAACTTTTTGGAAAGTGTGTGTCCCATTACATTTGATGTGAAATAAAAAAAGAAAAGAAAATCATACAGACAGTCAAACACGTTGGTGGTAGTGTGATGGTCTGGGTCTGCTTTGCAGCTTCAGGAACAGGACGACTTGTCATAATTGAACTGGAACCATGAATTCTGCACTCTATCAGAAAATCCTGAAGGAGAATGTCCAGCCGTCAGTTTTTTTACCGCAAGCTCAAGCGCACTTGGGTTATGCAGCAGGACAATGATTCCAAACACACCAGCAAGTCCACCTCTGAATGGCTCAAGAAAACAAAATGAAGGTTTTGGAGTGGCCATGTCAAAGTCCAGACTTAAATCTGATTGAGATGCTGTGGAATGACCTTAAACAGTCCATTCATGCTCGAAAACCATCCATTGTGGCTGAATTAAAACAATTCTGCAAAGTTATTACATTAATATTATAAGTGAAGCCACACACAAAAGCAAAGAACTAATGCAAACATTTATCACAAGATTCAGTCACAGAACTTCCTCTGCATGGTTCTAATAAATGTTGGGCCAGAAGCCACGGCTCATCTGCAAGGGTATGCTCTGGCAAAAGTTTACCCACTGCATCGAGAGAAGCCAAACTAGCAGCCGCGCTGTCATGGCCAGCATCCAGCGCGTGTACTGAGATATATTTATGTGCATTGCATTAAGACCGAGGCCTTCTTTTGGACCATGAGCTGCGAGCTGACGTCTCAATCTGTCGTGTGACACGCAGCCGGCTGTCTGATTTCATCGCTTGCGTCTGTCTGGCCCTGTGCGTCCGGTGCGCTGGCGGGGAGATGGACTCCACCAGACTGCCAGCCCCAACCTCTCACCCCGCCAGCCTTCCTAACCGCCCAGCTATCCCAGACTGCACCACTCCAGCACCCACTGCTCAACTGCTATGCTTAAAAGATTTAGAGCAGACAAGGCCATTTTTTTTCCTTTGCTTGCCTTCGCAAGTAAGGCATTTGTGTGTCTGCCAATCTCAGCCATCGGCTTGGAAAGCTCAGGCCGGGTCAGGGCCCAGCAGGCTGTTTCTCCTCCACTCCTCCCTCTGTATCTTCCAGAAAGTTCTACTTGAAAAGCCCTGGATAAATATTTGTGCACATGTGACACAGGGATTTCTTTGCACAGGCGTGACGAGTCTAAATTAAGACGTCTGGCCCAGCCAAGGACTCCTCTTAACTGCTCAACAGGCTTTCTCTTGAAGAAGAAAATAATTTGAACTTCTATCAAGTACTATCCACTTACTCACTATTGTGAGGGATATGTTTAGGAATAATTCTGTCATAAGCACACAGGATATGAAGCATAATCAAATATACAGAAACAATGTGTTCATGTAAATCTGTCAAAGCTTTAAATACCATATAACAAAGTGTATATATATATATATATATATATATATATATATATATATATATATATATATATATATATATATATATATGTGTGTGTGTGTGTGTGTGTGTGTGTGTGTGTGTGTATATGCACTCTATCTTTAAAAAAAAAAAATATATATATATATATATATTTTGTTCTCTATCACAAAGCTGATAATCAAGATGTTTTGAACTGCCCATTTAAAAAGAATTTGAAAAAAGATGAAGAAAAGCAAAAAATGGCTCTATGTTGTACCCTACTTTTGCAAAGTACCATATACAGACTCATTATAGTGCTCTATGGGACTTTTTAATTGCTGAGTCTTGATAAACACTTGAACCATAAATCACTAGAAAACTGCTAATCTATAAAGTACCATATAGTATTACTACTGTAAGACAAAGTCTCTGTGTCCTGGGAGAAAATTACTTGTTTTTGTTATTATTTCAGCAGAAAAGACAAGTTTAGCCAGGAAAACATAGGTCAAAAA
Organism: Carassius gibelio; assembly: GCF_023724105.1. Lineage (NCBI taxonomy): Eukaryota > Metazoa > Chordata > Actinopteri > Cypriniformes > Cyprinidae > Carassius > Carassius gibelio. The sequence goes on along the minus strand of NC_068408.1, from coordinate 13,754,536 downwards.
GGAGTAAAACACCCTGAGAGAGGAAAGGGAACAAATCTTCACACTCTAGATCTATAGGCAGTGCTATATATATTCCTCCTTGGTGTGTGAAAATTATAGCTTGCAACTGAAGTCTGGTCCTCTAAGAAAAAAAAAAAAAAAAGAAAATCCAGAAATCACCCCCTAGTAGTAGAAGAGGATATCTTTTCTCTGCTGGAAAAAATATATATATTTTTTTCATATATATATATATATATATATATATATATATATATATATATATATATATATATATATATATATATATATATATATATATATATATATATATATATGTGTGTGTGTGTGTGTGCGCGTGTGTGCGTGTGTGTGTGTGTTTTGTTGCCCATTGCAGTTCAGCATCTCCACACTTTCTCACACCCAGAGTAGTAACTCTCAAAAACACACAAATGCTAGTCACTCCATTCATAAAAATCACTGAATATGGCCTGAAATCACATGATTAGCTTCTGTGCATTTCAGTTGCCACTTTCATTGAAATCTACAGCTGAAACATAGTACAAAGACGAGAGAGGAAGAGTATTGTGAAAAAGATGCAATCACCCACATAAGCACCCCAGCTGATTTGAAATGTACAGTTAAAAAAAAAAAAATGCTTCTAATTCACTGACCCCTGGGCCATCCAATGTGTAGGTGACTTTTTTTCTTCAGTAAATAATGTTCAGTTTCTTGCACAGACCAATTTATTATTATTTTTTTTTACTTCATAAGACCTCAAGTGTATCGCCAGGACCCTTAGGTAGTAATTTTCTGTTCCTCTATATGCTTTTATTAATTTATTTAGAATCTAAAAAGCCAGTAGCAGCTATATTGTATTTTGTGAATCACCAAGGACCACGGTTCAGCTTAAAACTTCTTTAATGTCCTACTCAAGGAAATAAGTCACCTTTAGTACATATTGAATGATTAAATTAACAGCAAATGTGTATGTTTCTTGTCCCTTTAACTCATCATCACATATAATTATGATTCGTTCTATATAACTTTTTGAGTACATTTACATACAATGCATTTTGTTATAAGGAGGTGCAGTAGATGTTTTTGTAAAGGTGATTAAAAGGAAACTACTTTGGCATCTAAAATGTGTTTCTTTTTATTTGACTTAATTAAATTTTCGAATTCAACCTATTAATTACTAGAACAAATGATTCTTTTACAGTCAGAACTGACAGTGAGGGAAAAAAATGCTTTTGACCCCTGACCATGCAGAATTTCTCTCTAAGCTCTTGAAGACTGAGGGGAAATAAAGCACACCAATTAAACTTGACTGGCTTGTTAGTGGTTGGACAGAAGACTGACGGCTAAAGTTATTGTATTGTTGAGTCAGTGAATGTGTCTGTGTGTTTATGAGACTGCTGGTGGATACCAGAAGCAATGCCGATTACGATAGGGATATGATGGTTAACCATCCATTAAAATACATCCCACAAAATGGCCACAAACTACACTCTGCTTTGCTTAGCTGACAACATATATAAGCCACCATTTCAGAAATGGAATACTATAAGAAAAGAAAACAGAAGTCAGCCGTTTAGTGCTGGAAAGGTTTCTGTGCCATGCTTGACATCTAATGTAAAGTTATTTTAATGTATGCATTGGTCAGTTAAACGATTTTCACTTTTTGAGGTAAGTGCTACAGTAATGGTAAAGTGATACGTAAATGAAATGGTCATTTTAAAAAAATAAAACCCACAATGAAGTGGACATATGGCACAGTGGTAATATGCATGCTTGCAACAGACAGTAGCAGAGAGTCTCTAGCGGGGACCCAGGTTTGAGCCCATCCTGCAAGTCTCTCTTTACACTGTCATGTCAAAAAAAAAAAAGTAAAAAGCCCATATCTGCCATTTGGACTTTGTTCAAAGTGAACCCTCTCATTTGGTAGATTAAGGAGGTGAAATTAACAACAGAGACCAAAATACAGTATTATATTCAACTACTATTTATTTTCAGATACAATAATAATAACTGAACTATTTATTTAAATGGCCCATAGTGCAGATAATTTCTTTTATAAACCAACATAATTTATTGACTGGTTATCGGTGCATCCCTAATAAAAATTGTGCAAATAAGTTTGCATGAATAAATAAATAAAACAATATTATTATTAGAATTTAAAAGTGGCACATTTTTATTCATACTACTACTACTACTTATAAAAATTATAATTATTAATATTATAGGCACCAAATCTTCTCCAGCATTTACGGTCTTTGGCCAAATAATAATAATAATAATATTGTAATTCGTTATTAATTCAATAATAATTATTGATGCAAAGGTTATACTAATACTACTACTACTACTAAACGTAATAATGAACTAATTCTATTTTCTATTAATAATGCAAACATATATGGCAGTCTGGCTGTTCAGAAAAGAGAACATGAAAAGAAAACATAGTTGGAGCCAGACTGGTTGCTCTCATGGTAGTTTGACCGGCAGAGGGATGCAGTGTTAAAGAGGGGGGTATCTCTGGGCAGTAAGGGACCGGGGTCCTACAGCCTTGGGCCTCTTAGCCTCCTGCCAGGAGGCCTGCAGTCCATCACCCACAAAGCCTGGCCAGAGATGGCCGGCGGGGACGGGCAACGTCCTGGAGGACAAGCAGGCAGATGGTGCCTACACCAAGGGGAGAGACACCAGACACACTCTCTCATGCAGCCTGGCATTTGGCCCAGCAATCACAAGCACTGAAGCTAATGCTAAGGGTAACTCCAAATCTAGAGAGGACGGGGCAAAACACAAGCCAGCCAGTCCTCTTCATCCACTCAATTACCCACATATACACACACACGCACGCACGCCCAGCGCCGCTAGGCCAAGCACCCAAACGGCAACAGGCATCATTACACTCCAGCACACATTCTCTCACCCTGACTGACTGACTGACTGACTGCAGAAGAACAGACTGCTGAGAGTTTTAAAAGTGGGAAAAGACAGAGAGTTCGTAATGAGGCACATGTGGGAGTCGTAGCGGGTCCTGTTTGTGTGTGTGTGTTTGATGAACTGGGCTGCTGCTTGTGTTACCTGGGGCTTGTGTGCAGATGGGCTTGTGTCCTGAACCGATCCTCACTTTATGCGCCTACAGCTAGGAGAGGAACGAGAGATCTCGCATACACACACACACACCAGCTGCAACCGAAACACTCTCCCTCTCCCCAAACATAACTACACACACTCTTCAACTCCCATATGAGGACGCACAAACTATCCACATTACCAGATAACACAGGAAGAGATACATTTCATCACCCTCAGGTAAAAACATCCCACATGACACGAGCTATTAGAGATTCAGTAAACCACCGCGCTTATATGTTTGTGTCCTGTAAGCTGAATACAAAACACGCTCCGAATTTGGTGTGCACCATTTTCGTCAGTCCACTCCATACCTGAGCGCCATCCACAGATCACCCGCTGTCAGATTAGCTGACACGCGTCCGCTCGGTTTCCAAGCCTTCATATCTTCCGTAATAACACATGCAATCTCTTGTCTCAGAAGTCGCAGAGAGAGGGAGGGAAAGAGCGAAGGAGGGACTCTTCTTTGGTGAGGGACGGCGATAAACAAGAGAAAGGGAGAAGGAGCCGCCCTGTGGATTTCAGTCCAGCTATCAGTACCCGCAACCACTCGCCTACGACAACATGACAGGTGTAAGTTTCAGCAACTTAAACGGCAGGATTAGCCACTAGTGGTTCTCTTCATATGCATTCCTTATGGGAATTAATTCCATTTGAAATGCAAGGCCAAAGGCAAGATTAGAGAGGCAGAGCCCCATGGGGAGCTGTATGCTGCAGCTAAAAGCTGGGATTTGAATAATTGTACAGGCTTAGACCAAGAATCAGCACAGAACAGAACGAATGGATTATTACTGGGAACTTTGTACATTTGTGACTGGCTTGCTTGCTGAAATACCTGCGCACATGTGCACAGGGATGTGTGATCCCAACGAAAAGGAGAGAAAAAAAACAACAACATGTGTTTATTGCAATTGGGAATGAGAACGAGAGGGAGAAATGTGAGTGAGAAAGACACTTGTGCCCTTGAGAATGTCTGCTGGTTCGGACCAAAAATTATTAAAGGAATATTTACGGTTCAGTACAAGTTAAGCTTATTCAACAGTACTTCTGGCATAATGTTGCTTACCACAAAAATAATTGTTGAAATGGTTTCAATGGTTTAACCACAAGACAGAAACAATATTTACATGATTTGCATCATTGATAATTCAAAAGTCTAGGGTCAGTAAGGTTTTTTATGTTTGACTTTTAAAAGTGAAGAGACATTTATAATGTTGCAAATTCCTATATATAAATAAATAAATAAATAAATAAATAAATAAATAAATAAATAAAAATGAACATTCAAATTGTAAAAATTCTAAAAAGAAAAAGCATCATGGTTTACACATAACTAATAAGCAGCACAACTGTTTCCAAACTATCAATAGATCAGCATATCAGACTGATTTCGGAACAATCATTACAAAGCTGCTGAAAATTCAGCTTTGCTATCACAGAAAAAAAGAAAAACAAAAAAAGGACTGGTTTGACACTATTTTAAATCAAATAAATTCAGCCTCAGTAGATTTCTTTTCAAAACATTTTTAAAAAATCTTACCAACCCAAAACATCTGGTTGTGTGAGAATAAATCTTACTATCCTTTTCTGTGTAAAGTTTCCACAAGTTCTATTATTCCATTACCAGGACAACTTAACACCAAAATCATTAATACAACTTCAAAATTATTGAAAAATTATATATATATATATATATATATATATATATATATATATATATATATATATATATATATATATATATATATATATATATATATATATATATATTTATTTATATATCTTTATATTTTCACAATACACTTTTAAATTCTCCCAAAAATTACCCCATTTCCTCCCCATTATAGGCAAAACTCCTTGTGTTAACCTCAAACACTTCTGACTGAGCTTAACTTTCACTGAACCCAGAGCATTCCTTTTAACGCTAAAAGAAACTTCACAATGCTACACCTCATTCAGAGCAGAAAAGGAATATCTAACGAAAGCAAAGAAAATTTTATTGGATGGAAACATTGGAGTATTTAGTATGAAAGGCTGGGCTCAGGCTCTAGAGACAGACAGGTGAGGGGCAGCTCATACAGACGGTGAAATTATCACACCGTTACCCAGCAACGTCTCGGGAACAGCGCCCCGCCGTCGCCATGTTTATTTCATGCAGCCAATCAGTGTAATCTGATCATTAGCCTCCTGCCCCACGCCTGAGCGGGGATCCAAAACGGCCCTTATCCCGCCACTTTGCACACTCACGCTTTAATCAAAGCCTCTCAGTCCCGACTTCCTCTGTCAGCACCGAACCCGAGGCACGCATGAACAACAATGTCCACACATCCAGATGAAGTGCTTATGGAAAGCACCGGCTGACATTATGAGAAAGGCATGCACGCTAATATTCGTTCGTTGTTGTAATATCACAACGCCAGCTGAAAATTACAAACGCGTTTCACTATCTAGACAGCAGTAAGATAAACTAAGTCTTGGCTGGGTTTGTAATAATTGGCAATATGCCGTACATTCCTAAGTGTGTGTGTTTTAGTGGTTTTGAGAGAGGGAGCGAATGATACGAGGATGAAAGAGTGAGAGCCAGAGAGAGACGGAGCTCAGGAGGCAATTTCAGAAGTGTCAATGACCAAATCCCACACAGACTGAAGTATATCAGAGACTCTAACCAAGCATATGCAAAGCAGAGGTCAGAGTCATCACTTTCTAAATGGTGTGACCAACACTTCAGTCATGCCCAGTGAAAACAGATGATGAGAACTGGGACATGAGAGGCCTTTATTTTGGAGAAGAGAAAGGGGGAAAAAACAGTAAACATTAATACCGTCATCTCAGAACGACACGTGCGGAAGCAACTTGAGACTGAACTGAACACGCACACTGAACCATGACAACAAAAAATCAATAGCTTTACAGGACGATAAACATTTAAGGCCGTCCCACTGGCTGTTTATGTGCATGGCTACTAACTGCATCTCTGTTGTTTTGACAACTCGTCTTTAAGTGACAACCCGCAAGGTGACAAGAGCCCTTCAGACGAGGCACAGGACAAGCGCAGGAACCATTCATCTGACGGATGGGTTTCAGCCATGTGTCAATCACTCGCTAACGCTCTTGCTGAGAGCAGTAGCCGCTGCTTCCTCCATCTACGAACAAGACGTTCCCGGCTCTTCCCACAGCTCCCGAGCCGTCGTTAAGAAATTATGCTGATTAAAACTTCATGAGGATGTGCCACTGGAGTAGAACATATTTGAGGATTGAGTCTTTTCTAAATGTGTAAATAAGTCAAGTGGATTTATCCAGCAGTCAGGTAAAATACTACTTGGTTGGAGAAAATGGTCGAGGGGAATGTGAGTTGTGAGAGGGCAGGGGATGTTTAACCCGAGAGATGAGGGAGAGAGACAGGCACAACAGCACATGCAACATAACATCTTTATTTAGCTATTTGGTTGGGAATTGCAATAGAAATGTGTTCTAAAATCTTCAAAGACTGCTGATTTACAAGTTTGAGAACTTATACCAGACTAAACCAAAATGACTTTTTTTTATAAAATGGGTTAATGGGTTAATGACTTCAGAATGGAATCTAGCTGCTATTTCTGCAAAAATTGTTTAATAAATAATAATAATAATTTTTTTTTAAATACCTGCATACTGAGTGTTATTTTGGCACTACTTTCACAAGCTAGCTCTGTATCTTTTAAAAAATTCCATTAAATGCTACATACCATACTTTGTGTGGGATCTTTTTTAATGGTGAACATTTTGGCAGTCACTAAAAAAAAAAATTCTTAAAAAATTCACTTTTTCCAACACTGGTCAAAAGTGAACATAATCACAGGAGATTCCTGCAATGTAAACCGATTAAACTTATATGACATATTGTTGGACGTAATTTAAAGGTTTTAGAAAAACTGTTAGGTTAAAAAATTGGTTGTTAAAATAAATAAATAAACAAACCAACTTTCTACTCCCTCATGCTTTTTTAGTAAGTCATAAACTAAAAAAAAAAAAAAAAAAACCTGCACTTGACTTAAATATGGTGACTTGACTGAAACTTTCCATCATTACTAGAAGGTTGATCCTCTAATACGCAATGACTAATATGCCATGTCTGACGCACAGTATGCGGTCTTCTAGCATTTAAGGCAGAGCAATGGAAAATGGAACAGTGCATACCTTGCTTTTACAAATTGTAGCTCTGAAGGCCTAGCATGATCCCCTGACCTCCAACAAAGAACAGCTCATAATTTCACTCTATGAACATCTCATATTCAGTCTATTATAAGCCAAGAACCACAAGAGAACAGACAGACTGCTCCCAGTTTCTGTTCTCAAATTCAGCGTAGTGCTTTGTTGAAGTGCTGGTTAGATTAATGTCACCTCCCTCCATCAGCTGGTGATACATCCATTTCTTTTCTGCTTTCCAGCAATCACTGGTTACATTTAAATATATCAAGTCATTTGAATGTGACAAGTCATGACGGTGCGGTAATGACATAGACTACAGGCGCTCTGCAGGCCAGCTGGGCAGCGTTTGGGAATAAGGAAAGTAATACAGCTGGATAAAAACTCCTCTCTCTATTTAAAAGTGGGAGGGTGAAGGCTCTCCCCCCGGTGCTAGCGCCAGCTGAAGATTGCGATGGCAGGACCTCAATCTCCTGCCCGTGCCAGGCCTGCTGGAGCAGACAGTCCCGGCTGAAATACATGGCCCTCCCGCGCCGCCCGCTCCAGAACACTGCTAATCAAATAAATAAATCAAATGAAGAGATGTGTGAATTGCTTTTTCGTCTGGTTCCCATTCTACGGCGGGACACTTGGAGCGTCTCAGCTGGGGGGCTTGGCAGGGAGTCTGGGCATATTTTAACACAGGTACTGATCAGACCCGGCGTGCCTGCGAGACGGTGCCCAGTGCAGGCAAGCCTGGACAGACTTCACACACTCAGAGACGCACAGAGACACAGAGAAGTATGGTAACATTACACCATGCTGAACGGGCTGAAGGTCCAGTAGCCCCAAAATTGTAATCACAAACAAAAGTCAGCAGTGGTGTCTTTATATCTGTTGATTTGAATGGTCAGCTCATATTTAAACTTCAGCTTCGTCAGAGTCAGACCCCTTTTTAAGTCTATTCTGTTCACAAATGCTGGATTTACTTAATAACTGTATAAAAGAGTGATCTTGTGAAATATATATATATATATATATATATATATATATATATATATATATATATATATATATATATATATATATATATATATATATATATATATATATATATTACTATGATGCCATTACTCCAGTCTTCAGTATTACATCAATCGGTGTCAGAAATAATTTTAATATGCTGATTTGTTTAAATGATTAACAGACGAATAAATAAATAAATTTATTAATTAATTAATAAAAACCTATTAATAATGTCAAAATATTCAACTGTGACAGCATTTCAAGATCGCATCCACCCTCATAAACCAATTCCATTAACCCCATAAAAGGTCAGTTAATGAGAAAAACGTATTCATATATTTTGCCTTCAGTAATAGACCTTTTCTCCTCTGCTTTGAAGCTGAGGATCTTTTTGTCATCAAGTGTTTTCTGTCAGGAAGTGTCCTCAGTTGTCCTTTCTGGTTTGTGATTGGTTATCAGTCAATCTTCTCTTTGAATAAGCATACAGTTTTTGTCTCTAGACTTGAGCAGTTAACTGATTACTATATTCCTATTTGATCCAGTCATTTTTCATTCATTAAAGCATTTTTAAGAAAAAAAAAATAAATAATAATTTTAGAAAATATCTTTGAAATAATGTACACTCTACAGTAAAGAGTAGTCTAACATCACATAAGGCATATTAGTAGCTTATTTCGATTCAGGAAAAATGCTTCAATTTAATGTCAAACCAAGACATCAATTGGCTGCTGAACTTATATGTCCCTTAGAAAAAAAAAAAAATAAAATTGTTTTTTGTTAAAATTATCAAGCATTTTAAAATTGCTTAAAAATATACCAGAAGCAAGGTTTGCAAAGCAACGTCAAGCTTTCTAACACTGTAAACACCTGCATTGCACACACTGATTTTGTTTCTGTGTGTGTTTTTGCATTTAGGTCTGAGGTAGTGAGAAAAGTAGTGAGTTTATGTTCTTATGTTCTCTGACCTTCTGTCTCATTTATAATGCATTGCCAGTATAAACCTTTATGAAAGTTTAATAAAGAAAAACTATCTTCCTTGTCTCCAGTCGCAGCATTATGACAGCATAATCTTTAATCAGTGCGATTGGGCAGGGACGGGATTTCAGCACTCCAAACCAACTTGTCACGCTGTAATCTTGCTGTGCAAACACCCACCTGGACACCTACCAGCCTCTTTCTTACACTCTGTCCACCTCCTATCTACCAGTAAGATCAACAGCAATTAAAAAACAAAACAAAAACAACAACACCACCACAGCTATTAATTTATTCTGCCATTGCTGGGCAACACACAAAATCAGTACGTAATCGAATGCATGCTGCTGCCTGCAAAATAAAATAAAATAAAATAAAATAAAAGCATTTTACATAACATGAAGTAAAATAATCAAAAATAAAACAAGGAATTTCAAAACTTCTAGAATTATTTAATAATTGATTTAAAATTAATTTAAAACTGTTAAAAATAGGAAATGGTTATATATAAAATACAGTGCAATCAGTTTGGACATAGCACAGTGTTCATTCAATAAATGCGCAGCTAAACAGTTGAGTTTTGAGTCTAGATTTAAATGTGGCTAATGTTTTAGCACATCTGTTCTCTTCTGGAAGCTGATTCCATAATAGCTAAAAGCAGACTCCCCTTGTTTTGTGTGAACCCTTGGTATTTCTAATTGACTCGATCCTAATGATCTGAGTGGTCTGTTAGGTTTCTATTCAATGAAAATATCTGCCATGTTTGGTCCTAGGCCATTGAGTGATTTATAAATGATTAAAAGCACTTTTTAAAAAAAAATCCTAAATATAACTGGAAGCCAGTGTAATCACCTGTGTGATACTCTCAGATGTTTCTGTCAGAATCTTGGCAGCAGCATTCTGTATGAGCTGCATTTCTCCTGAAGGAAGTTTTGGCACATCCAGCTATTAATTTCATCAGTGCATTGGCAGAGGGAGTCAATGGGGCTGTAGTCATTTGTCGATAAGGCTAGGTAAACCTGGGTATCATTCAAAAAGTATTCTCGTCGCTTCATAACGTCAGGTTGAACCACTGATGGCTGATGGACTATTCTGACGATGCTTTTTTATACTTTTCCATTTGATTTCAATTAGTTGTTCAGCTGATTAATAAAATACATTTTCAATAATCTTGCCTATAAAAGGAATATTTGAAATTGGTCTATAGTTGCTCAATATGGTGTTATTAATATTGTTATTTTTCTGAAGGGGCTTATCAACTGTGGTTTTCAGGGATTTTGGAAAAGTCCCAGAAAGAAGTAAGGCATTCACCATTTCTAGCTCTGGCTGGTTTCACATTGAATACATGAATGCTGTCTTGTCTTGAGGCTATATAATGAATTTCAAGTTTGGTCTTCTGCCACACCTGTGCAGCTTTTCTGCACTGTCTTTTCAATCTCTGAACTTCTGCTGACTTTCTCCAAGGTGATTTTTGTCTGCCATTCTTCTTACTGACTTTTACAGGAGCAATATCCTCAATAACAATCTTAACTTTTGAGTTAAATGAATCAAGGAGAAGATCAACAGAGTCTGCAAAATGTTTAGTGTTAAAGATGTAGGGCCCTATCTTGCACCCAGCGCAATTGACTTTGTACACCGACGCATGTGTCATTCCTATTTTGCACCCGCGCAAAGCGCGCTTTTCCCTCCACAGAAGCACGTCGCTAAACTAGTGAATGAACTTGCGCTCCCTGGGCGGTTCGGCGCAAAAAAGGAGGCGTGTTCCGGCGCAAACAATCCCTGGTGCTATTTTGCTGTTCCATTAAACAATTGCGCCACTGACCAGAAAAAACCTAGTCTAAAGTCAGTGGCGCGTTGCGCGTTGTTCATTATGCTATTTTAAGGGCGCATGCTTGACCATAATGTATAGCCTGCACAACGCGCATACACTTTGCTCATGTAATCTACACAGATGCAACAGTTATTTTTGCAAATCATAAATTGTTACACTAAAAAATATTAACACGTGAGATGACGGAAATCATTGTGGTGTGCCACGAAGATGTGAAAAAATAGGCATAAATCTAGCTTACAAATTATTCAGGCTAATTGTAGTAATTAAGGATCAGACCTGTTGGCCAAATAGTGGCAAGACATATGTGTATATAAGGACATCTGACAAATTGTGGCTATTTCCTCCCACGCCTGTTTAACCGACGCTATTTTGGGTGGGTTTCTCCCATCCCCATACAACACAACTTCTCTGTCTTTCACTGCTCTTACAAGAACATCAGTCTCCTCGGCTGTGAACCGCTCCTGGCGTGCGCCTGGTAAATACGCCATAATAATAGCAATCCATAATGGAACTTGCGCACCTGCTTTTAAAGGGAATGTTGGATGACGCTCTGATTGGTTTATTTCACGTTACGCCCAAACCACACCTATGAATAATGAAGCTACTTCAGACCAACCCATTTTAGATTTGCGCCGGGCGCAAGAGCCATTTATCCCGCCTAGAAAATAGCAACAGCGCCGAGACCCGCCCACAAAGTTACTTGCGCTTCGCGTTTTGACACTTGCGTTTCAGATCGTTAAAATAGGGCCCGTAGCCTCCTTAAAAAACAAACTAGTGTTTTTGTTAATGCATCTCTTTCTGGCCGAGACAGATCTAGATCCAGTGGTGGCAGAGATCAATATTTCAAAGAAAACACAGAAGTGATCAGATAGTGCTACATCCTTAATAACAATGGATGAAATGTTTAGACCTCTACTGATGATTAGATCCAGAGTGTGTCCACGATTGTGGGGGGTGTGTGTGTGTGGGGGGGGGGGGGTCCATGCATATGCTGAATCAGTTCAAATGTGTAAAAAAAACAAAAAAACAAAAAACAAAAGCAAAACAGTCAAACTCTGAGGAAATCATTTATAACAGTTCTGTGAACTCTTCAACAAAAGCTGGAGATTGGCCTGTGAATACTGACAAACAGAATGCTTGGAGCACCTTTGAGCACAATACCTTGATATTCAAAAGACAAGTACTGACCAATTGACACTTGCTTGCACTGATAAAAATCTTTAAAATAGAGCAACTACACCTCCACCTCTCCGAAAAGCTCTGCAGACAGAGTAAAGTTAAGATGGGTTGTTTCATTGAGGATTGTTACACTGAAGCTGACTTTTAGCCATGTTTCATTTAGAAACATAAAATCCAGCTTGCTTGTGGTTATTAAGTTATTGGTCAGAAATGATTTATTTTTTAGTGAGCAAATGTTTAAAAATGCTAACTTGATGGTACTACTGTGTCTTTACAGTAATCTTAGTTTGATGCATAATAGGCCACAGATTAGATGGGTCAGCGGTAAGGTTTGAGAAGGCCTTAGACTTTCTATAATGTGATCAAACAGAAATAGAGAATGCTATAGGCACACTGGGTTCCCCCCTTGTTCTGTAAACATTTGTGAATGTTGCTGCTATCATAGTGGGGCACTGACAAATATCCCTGAGAGCTGTTATCAGTTGTTTTTGGTTCACCTAGAGCAGATGGGGCAGGGTTTGGGGCAGGAAGAGGAGGATGAGCTGGGCTTACAGGCTTTAGTGATTGGGGGGCCCGCCATATTTTAGTTGACATCTGTGGGCTTGTAGAAAAACAGTGGGAGACTTCGGTCCAAGGATACACCAGTTACTCCATTTTCTATGAGAAGCTTAGAAGTGGAGATGCTGGAGAGAGGGATATTGTGTCTGATGAGATGGCTCTGGCTCCGGTGATTCCTGTGGCTGTTATATTTTGTCCTGGCTTCCCTGGCTGTTTTCCAGAAAGTCGTCCTTGGGTGCTGATTCTTGGAGCTGTTCTGATACATCACAGTCTGTCTGTGATGTGCTCGGTGGGCAGAGCTCAGCCAGGATGTTGTCCATGAGCAGTGCTTGTTGTGCCTGTGTGGTGTTATCAGTGTCCTTGCAGGATGTGTCAACCACATGTTGACTCGGACACTGATATGAAGTTCATCACTCATACTTTGTCCAGGTGTGTGTGTGTGGCATTCAGGTTGAATGGATTTCCACACAGTACTGAAGGATGACGGAGGGAGAAATACATATTGGCCTTTAGCACTCTCGCACCAAGTTTGTTATTTATGGCCCCGGAAAAGATTGAAGTTATTGATGAAGTTCACTTTTCTACTGAAGATTCTTTGTAGCCTTCTTTGTATCTGAATTTATTCATAAAAAATTAGACTAAGTCTATTATTCAACTTTTTTTTAATCTCAGTTTATTCCTGACCTTTTGTTTCCATATCTCATTCTGTTACTTTTTGAACTTACTATTTCCAACTGTTTTTAGACTTAACCTCACTACTGTTTTTACATTTTGTTATAACTATCTTTTTTTCTCCCTGAAGTGGTAACAGCGTTCAATTAAAAAGTAATTAAACTACACAGAACTAAAAGCAAACACCATAGTGTAGCTGTAATCATCTGAATTATCTGAATCTAAATATATTTTATAATATTGCCATCACCGTACCATTCCCGACAAATTCCTTACTTCAAACAATGTATGAGCAGTTAATTCCATCTTTATATTTATTTATTTATTTATTTATTTTATTTTAAGAAGTGAAATGGAGCAAAACCGATGAAAAACATTGCGACATTTCAAAGGATAGGGTTGATAAATAGCTTCATAGTCTACTTCAACATGTTTTCTGCTGAGCTCAGCGTCTTACGTATGGCAAAAATAACCTCAGCGCTGAAACTCCACTTGGACCGATGCTGGTCTTTATCAATTGCTCCTCATTTCCTTCACACACTTTATTTTTAAGAAACTGAGTGTACGAATGGAAGGTGTACCTCAGTAGCCAAGCCTGCTCTTTCTCAACAGTTAATCCCTGTCTTTGTTTGGTAGATTTAGAGTTGAATCTGCAGTAAAGCTGCATCACACACAGTTTTCATCCAGGGGATATGAGCTCCCAAACTTCCCTGATGACTGTCTGGAGCCTAAAGCTCCCTGCTGAATACAGATGCTCTCACCTTTAACGTCACATACATCTGGATCCCGACACAGAGGTGGAGAGGTCTGTCTGCAAGGCCTGCATTATAATACACAGAGATAATTCAAATGTGGCTGGAGTGGAATATTTGCCTTCTTAACTTCAGCTGTAGGGTTATTATTATTATTCCTATACCTACTTTCATGATGTTGCTGTCATGATTAAACTACTTATAGAATCAATAGTAAGCACAACATTCAGATCATCACTCAGAATTCCAATGAGAAAAAGCATAATGTACAATCTTCATGATTTGTTGGGGTTTATTTGTCTCTGTTTTATTGGAACGCCCTGGTCAACTGTCAAGATTGCTTTAAGCTAGGCAATAATAATTGTATTAATAGGCAAAGTGCATTTATTGAGTCATAAGCTGTGAATAAATCTTATACTAAAATCACTTCAAGAGTAAATTACTGAACAGCAGTGAACTTATGAACTCACTGGACTGAAACAAAGAAACAACTTGTACCACCACACAAATTCAAAACTGCTTTATTATTATTTGTTTATTTGAGTAAATATATTTGACTCTGTTGCCTATGGTTTTGCAACAACTACAAGACCCTGTTTTCCCTCAGAAATCATTCCTGTAGCACATGATCTCTTTTGTGGATGAGCCATCTCATGATAGCCTCCAATAATACAAATGGAAGTAGTTTCCATATAATCATGGAAAATCCAAAAATAAAAGCTTACTCAGCAGGGCAGTTTTTCAGTCATTGACTACCGTCTCCGTTTTCTCCCGCTACGCTAAATGTTTATTCTGCTCTTGGAGCTCCCAGCTGGCATCAGGCAGAAATTATAGTTGTCTGGTGATGTGTCTCTACATGTCACTTCTGCTTTTACCACTCTACCTCTGTCCAATGTCTCGGTTAATGTTGATTGAAATATGGGCACTGTCTGTCTGCAAAACCACTTTGTGTCAACATGTCAATAGTCTGGAGAAATAAGTCAAAAAACGACCACATTGTCAAATCACACGGTACACAGAGCTGAGCGCAACGGATCTGCCGGCCAGCGGAGAATTTGCGGGGTTTTGACAAGGATTTCACGCAGCACATCTTATGTTTCAGAATTAATCCCGCTGCAAAATTATGGGTTCTTTTCATCCCAAACTCTCATTGCCATGGCTACAATGTTTAAGCCTGCGAGATGAGCGGAATGAGGTGTAAGAGAGAAAAAAGGAAGACAGTGCCAAGCTTTGATTCTCGTACCGTTTCAACTGCGATCAAACGGATGAATCTAATCAGACAGATTCCTTTTTGCCAGGGCTCATTGTGCTCTGAATGGAAAAAGGAAGTTCGCCGAGTTATAACAAAGTGATGGGGTCTGATGCTTAATTAAAGCACAATTTAACACATTCTAGAAGAATTTCTGCTGGCTAAGGAAGATCCAGTGAACAGCATGAAAACAAAACAGACTAAAATCTTTTTTCTTAACCTGCAGCCAGACTCACAAATGTGTCACACAGGGCCTATATGTTGTCAAGGTTAGCATGTTCTGTAAGAAAATAGCCAGTTGTGCACGGACTGCCTAGCTGTCTAAGAAATGAGAGTGAGACCCAGAGCAGGAAACAGTTCCTGACCCAGGTTTCACCCTGCACGCACATAGTCCCATGACACTGACCATCACTGCAGTTAAAGGGTCTGGCTGTGTTTGTGTGTTAAATCACCCACCTCTCAGCCACATACAGGATGCAGATGTGCATGGTGGCTGTTGTGTCCCTCAGGTCTTCCAGAACACAACCAACACCACTAGAGCTTCTGTACTGAATAAAGAACAGAGAAACAGAGAAAGGGCTGTGTCAAAACAGTTGAAGCATAAAGACTGTGGTCTAAATACAGTGTAGGTACTGTATATATTACTGTATACTGGATACACTCTGTTGCCTGTGAGAGATGGACTGTACCTGTGATAATGGC
The DNA here is from genome assembly GCF_023724105.1 of Carassius gibelio. Lineage (NCBI taxonomy): Eukaryota > Metazoa > Chordata > Actinopteri > Cypriniformes > Cyprinidae > Carassius > Carassius gibelio. The sequence continues at coordinate 13,738,305 of NC_068408.1, read as the reverse complement.
TCATTTGATGACAAACATGTTGAGAGCTGTCCAAATGCTTGTGTCCACTGCCCTGTGTGTTCCAAGTACCCCAGTTTTGTCATATGGGCATTTATGAAGAAGAAATGTGGACAAACACCTGTGATCTAGACAAACAGAGTCACAGTATTACAGCCAGGACTTCCTGTACTGCGACATTTCCATTTCCAAGTACACTAAACTGTTTAAATACTTAAAAAGAAAAAAAATTCAAGTGACAGGACAGACATTTATAATGTTTATGTAATGGCTGCAGTAAATCCAGCGTTCCAAACAAAGGAATAAATTGTATCTTAAAATATATTAAAATGGCCGAAAAAAAAAAAAAATGTTAAAATATTTCTTTATATTACTGTTTTTTTTTTTTTTTTTTTTTTTTTTTAATCATTGCATTTTGTTTGACAGTATAAAATGAAAGCAACATTGTTAAGCACAAGAGTGTAGATTTTTTATTTTTTTTTTTCATTCATCAATGTCAAGGGAAATAGTAAGGAAATGGTTTCAGTTTTTTTTTTTTCTCTTAAAGCTGCGGTAGGGAACTTTTGACGCTCTAGCGGTTAATAAACAAAACTGCTTGCGTCTTGCGGAAGAACATTGTAGCCGGAACTACTTCTCTCTGTTTATGTCTATGAAGAATTACAAAGGTATTACTCCGCCGCGGTATCCCTGAAGCAATCTAAAATAGTCTGAATATAAACACTTATTACAGGTGCACCCTAGTGATTCAGGACAAGCCAAAAACACGGTTTGGAAAATGGATTCATGGTGTACTAGCTTATTATATACATTTTTCTACATTTTGAACACAAACAAAGTTACTGACCGCTGCTCTGATTGGTGGTTTTTTACCGGGAGCGGATGAATTTCTGCAAATGGCAATAGGACCACTGGGAGGAGCCAGAGGAGCTAGATTTTTTTCACAGATTATATGTCTCATATTCTACTGTCAGGACATAATGACAGGTTTAATAAATATGTAAAAAATATTGTTTTACAAAAGTTCCCTACAGCATCTTTAAATACAAAAAGATTGTGAGTTTTTAAACTTTTGAGAATAATAATAATAAATCTTTACTGAAGTACATTGCAGTTATGGCAAAATCAAGACATCACTCAATGTAACATAATAACTTTGCCTATATTTTGAAAATGCATACACATCAGAAATGTGCATGTGATGTCTTTAACGCTACCTAAGGAGGCAGTGAAGCAGTTCACCAGGAACAAAGAGTACATCTATTCACTTGTACCAAACCACAGTCCAACACCACATAATAATAATAAACAATAGAATCACCTCTAAACCAGAGGCTTCACACTCTACAAAAGTACACCATTGCAATACTGACACAGAAAAATGACATACCACCTTCAGAAGAACAAATTCAATGCAGTCAGCAGAGCTTCAGGACAATACACTCGCCTCGAAATTACAAAGCACGACTAAGACACAATACACTCAGGCAGAAAGCAAAAGTACAGAGAACCACTGCTGGTATTACTGTAAGCATATTGTAAAAAGTTTCGACTTTTTATTATAATATATACAGCAGCATACAAAGTTTTTAAAGTTATGTGGATTTAAAAAAAAAAAATGTTGAGGAATGTTTTAGACTATGAATTTTTGTTTGTTTTTTTCTGATTTTTTTTTCTGATCTAAATCATAAAATGTATAAAAATGCCCATGGGATTATTCTACTTTGTTCATTTAAATGTCTAGTAATCATGTCTAGACATAAATTTCATTGTTTTTTTGTTCCAGCTTATTTTTAATGCTTGCTTTGTCTTAGCCCCCATTAAATTTGCTGATGCCCCCTAATGGACCCTGGCCCCCTTGTTGAGAACCGCAAATTTAGGGTGTCTGTTTTTAATGAATCTATATATTTAAGTGAAATGTCATAACACAATAATATACCATCTACTCCACTTTCCTGCTGCACTACAAATCTATAGCCTTGAAATGTGTGTTCTTTGAATTCAGTCACGAGGTCAGTCTGTAACTTTACTAATAAAGACAGCTAGATTGTGGATATTCTACTAATCTCAAAATTAGATGTACATTGAATAGAATATTTCAAAATTAATCCACTGTTAGAGAACAGATTATACAAAACAAAACAGATGGGCCCTTTTTTTCTGAACCCTGGTTAATTTGCGTGTTGTGTATGAATGAACCTATTAAGTTGTAGTAGGTCAAGAAACACCTAATCAAATATGCTATATTGACTAAAAAATACTGGAAATCAACAACAATATTAACAACACCAGATAACTACTGAAGCTTAACCTACCACCTTTTCATCATGAGAAATGTCTTTTGTCCGAAAACATTTATGTTTAATTCCAAGTCATATGCTGTTATACAAAAAAGAAAGCAAAGCAAAGTCACATTTGGTGAACCAGAGCTGGTGGCTGCCTTGAGCAGCGGCACACAGAATGTCGCTGCAAAGAGTTGAACGCTGAATCACACGGCCGTGCCCTCTTTCTGCCTCCCTCTATTTCACGTTTCTTTCCTTTTCTTTCTCCTCCTTTCAGCTCTGGCCTTCACTAGCCCACAGAAAGGCTAAGTCCTCAAAGGCTTAGTTCAAACAGACTGAGCTGTGGAGGTCTTAACTGCGGAAGACTTCCCTCTGAGGGGCCGGATTCCAAAAGGCTGATTTTTGAGAGGAATTCTTTTCTGCAGAGAACAAGAAGTTGTCTCGAGGCTGGTAAGTTCCAGGTGTTCAGGCCAGAAAGAGGTGTTAGAAATCTGGACAGGAGACAGATGGAGTTTTTAACGGCGGCGGGGTCAGGAGAGGTCAACGTCATGGACACACCGAGGCTCTTCCACCAAGGGGATGATCCACACGACCGCACGTCCCAAGAGGCTGCTGACAGTAAAGGCTACTGCTGAATTTATGGTTCTCCTCAATCATCTCACTGCCAAGACTAACAGATTTAACCAGTTGACTTTGGCCAACTCAGCTTGAGATTCATGGCTTTTTATCCAGGGTACGGCTGAGAGCAGAAGATGCTCTCCCCGCCACGCAGACTTGGAGAAGTCCGTGTCTGGAGAAATGAGCAAATAAATCAAAACCACTCATTTCCCTCCAGAAACTCTGCAAAAGTCACAATATTCCACAAACAGGATGATTGCATGCCTAATGGAAAATCTGACCATTAAGTATGAAATGAGATGAATAACAATGGCGCACAACATCTCTGCGTGTAGCTGAATCAGGACGCGTGGTGCAATCGTTACCCCACTGAGACCATCACACACCCCAACATCTCTCAGCACCAATGATGTTTCATCAGAATGATGAAGAGGAACATTTGCTGACTCAACATCCTCACAGGCCTGGCTCCAATTTATTGGAAGCGATGAACTTTGTCAAATACAAGTACAGCCATACAACAACATGAAAGTTTGTGCTTATGAATACTCAGGTTTGACTTTCAAATTGTCACAAGTTTACAGGAGTGAATCAAAATTTGTAGACTAAAGAAAGAATAAAGGCTTTCTAAGGATAGAGAAAATAAATAAATATGATTCGTAACACTTTAGCATCTCATTGAATTATATTACAATACTGTTTTAGGTCAAAAGTTATAATACGTTTCTTATGCAAGCCACGGCTGTATTTTTTTAACAAAAATACGGTAAAAAACAGTAATATTGTGAAATCTAATTTCAATTTTATTTAACTGTTTTTTAGAGTAATTTATCATTCTAGAAAACTGCTGAGATTATACTAATATGCATTCTATTTTGGAGCTCAAGAAACATTTCTTATTAATACCAGTATAGAGAAAAGTTAGTGCTGCTTTCCATTTTTGTGGAAAACATGATACACTTCTTTCAGGATTCTCTGATGAATAGAAAGCTTAGAAGAACAGCATTAATTTGAAGCAGATTTCTGTGTAAAAGTGTATAAAAACGTGGATAAAAATAGGTCACACTTTTATGAAAAATCCTGAAAATTTAAAGGAATCTTTATAGTTACCGGATCTGATTTTCAACATTTGAGAACACTGAGTACATATTTAGCACTCTAAAATAGAACACGTGTGTTCTGCCCACATACTTTGTCATTCAGCCATCTAGATGTTCATCAACCTATGCTTTAATTAACAATGAAAGACATCAGGTAAGGGTCAAAGATTAAATCATATGAATATGTGACATATTCTTAAAGAAAGAAGAGAAATATTGGGTAAACTTCTCAGCGGACATCTTCCAGATGGTATTTTTGCATACATACATGTGCTGTGGAGTTTTTGCAATTAGAAGTGCTAATTACCTGGTGACCTGTGTGTTTTGAGTACAGCATTACAAATGAATGCCACGAAAATGTCAGCCTTTGACTTTCAAAAAATAAGTTTTGCTTAGATTACAATAATTAATCAAACTTGGAAGACGATTATTCCCAGACATAGCGGTTCAAAGATCTCTCACCCTCTCGTTTCTTTCAGTCTAACATGCTCTCACATTCACTGCTTTTACACATCTTACACATTGTGCTGGTGGAACTGAACTGGTATGGGGTGTGATCTTTTTTATTTATTTATTTAATGTAGGGTTACATTTAATGAGAGCTTACAGCCTCAAATGTGTTCAAACAAAAATCATCATGCAGTACTTTTAAATACATGTAAATGGAGGACATCTCGTAAAACATTTAAGAATGTTATTTCTCATCCCTTTTCTTAAAAAAAAAAAAAAAGATGATAAACAAATGAAAATCAATATTGTGGATGGCTGGAGAGTGAGTCAATTAAAAAAAAAAATGTTTTCATAAATGAAAATATTGAAGCTAAACTGTCATTCTACACCAAGACCCTAAGAAGAAAGTCCTACAAGGCATATGGCTATATGCCATTATATAGCTATATAGACCATCATATAGCATATGTGACCCTGGACCACAAAACGAAATTGAGATTTATACATCATCTGAAAGCTGGGTAAATAAACTTTCCACTGATGTATGATTTATTAGGATGAGATAATATTTGGCCGATGAAAATCTTAAATCTGAGGGTGCCAAAAAATCAAAATACTGAAAAAAATCGCCTTTAATGTTGTCCAAATGAAGTTCTTAGCAAAGCATATTAATAATCAAAAATTAAGTTTTGATATACGTATGGTAGGGAATTTACAAAATGTCTTCATGGAATCCTTGCCTAATATCCTAATGATTTTTGTCATAAAAAAAAAAAAAAAAAAAAAAATATATATATATATATATATATATATATATTGATAATTTTGACCCATACAATGTTTTTTTGGCTATTCCCTAAAAATATACCCCAGCGAAATAAGACTGCTTTGGTGGTCCAGGGTCACATATAGACTTCTTTTAACTGTTTAGAGACATGACATTCTGTAAATGACGATGTAAACCTGAAATTTCCTGTCAAGTCCAACCTGACCGCTCCGATATATACATCATTACTGTAAGCTTATCATATGTATTTAATGTATTCGCTCAATAATAATACATTAAAAAAAAAAAAAAAAAAGAACAAAAATCTCATATAGTGCACCTTTCAACACATTCTCTTCAATGATCCTCATGAAATTTTGAATACAAAAGCCAAACATGTTTGCTGTCCTTGTGCCGACAATATAGCTGGACCGAAGATGGCCTCTTTCTCTCTCTTCGCATCAGTCCCCCCTCTGCGCCCTGCCCCCTTTTCATGCAGAATAACATGCATATGCAAATGAACCGTAAGCCCCTGCCCTCACCATTCCACCATTCTTTCAGATGCACCTCAATAGCCTGCACATCCTAAACCGAAGGTATTCATAACGGACGACCAATGCGACAGTGGCCAGAACCTAATTTCATTTATTACGTATTCCTTTCCACGTCTCTTTTCCCTCTGGCTCATTCCGTGCAGCTAGCCAGTGGTCTGGGCGCAGTCTTAATACGCTCGATCCATTGTGGACCAGCTTTGTTGTCCTCCCCAGTCGCTATCATCCGTTCTCAGAGCAGACAATGGGCAGCGTTGACGCTGGACACGGCGGTCATGTTCTATTTGCCGATGTGCATTATCTCCCAATCCCGTGCTTTTGCTGCCCATGCGAGTGTCCCTCACTCTGAATAGAGTCTAAAGCCATTATTGGAGGGAGAAGGGGGGAATAAAAAAATGTGGTGGGTGAAAGTGGGCATGGACTGTTATATAGGCTACATTTGGGCTTGGCCACATGCATACTAATAACATCATTACAGAGCGGCTCTTCTGGAGAGCATGTTTACTTTGTTATGGTTTCCATCACCTTCCTCTCCACCGCCAAATCGCTAATGCCCACCTCTTTCTCTCCCCCTCCATTTCACCTTTTTTTTCCCTGAATGTAAATAGCATGCAGGGCTAATTTTCTTATATTTTGCCAAAAAAATTAAGTTACATAGTTCCAGTAATTCTCTCTCCAGCGGGTGCACACTGTGTGGGTGGTGCTCCGCACAGCGAGCACTTCTTTTCCATGGCATTGAACTTGACCCTGAATGACCTTTTTATAATGAGTGAATTGAAAACATCTCCCTTTGGAATGCAGCTTGTAGACACTGGCTAGGGCTGTTTTTTTCTTCCTCGACACCCCCTTCCACACATCTCTGCTTTTGATGAATTAAAGGGGCAGTATCCTCATTCTCCTCACCTGCACAGTAACGCGTGGCTCTCAAAGGATGGGAGGTCAATAACACTGCCTTTATAAAGCAGAGTCCACTAAAGAGAGAAGGAGAAAAGAGGAGAAAAAAGCTGCCGCTTTCTCCTTCAGGCGCCGAGGCAGCAAAAGAAACCAATACATGTGCTTTTATTTACAGCATTAATACAAGCTTACAAGAGTGAGGGGTTTGTGCAGGCTGAGCCGTGGCTCAATTCCCCACCATAACACTAAACACTTGAAAGCGGCCGGCGCTATGGTACAACATTACAAACATCTACAGATCCACAGAAGTGTGATCACTGAGAACCCGAGTTCAAGTGACTAAGGAGCTCTACGCACTTCTCAGCGGCACCTTGGGACAAATCAATGTTTGACGCAAAGCTCAGCTTAGCAAAGCCTCTGTTAGCTGGCTGGTAATGGCAATATTATATTGTACCTGCAGCACTGCTATCTACAGGGGTTAATGATCTCACTGAACTGAATTAGCTTTGCATGTCAATAAGGACTGGGCCGTATGAAGATATATAGTGTTCAATGGTAGAAATGTGTCACTTGGTAGAGATTTAATTTAACTCAAAGCAGTAATTAGATATTATTATTATTATTATTATTATTATTATTATTATTATTATTATTATTTATTTAGATTTTTTTTTTAAGCCAATAGTTAGTCTTTAAATGTGATTGTCTGAATGATGTTCAAAGAGTGTGGATATAAACTGAGTCCTTTACTTAGTTGATTTGTCCAAAAATATTGATTTATTAAGGAGTGATACAAGTGACTACCTTTATTAATGAATCATTGATTCATCATTCACAGTGTGACATCCGTGTTTACAGTGTAACAGCAATGAAGCAAGGACCAAATCCAGTGTAGGTCAACAATGACAACTTGAGGAGTATGTCTGGATTATAATTAGAAGGAAGTTCTTCAGCAAACATAGTATTTGGTATACGATTTCAGATGCAGTGACTATCTATGAGTGAATCATTGATTCATTCGCTCAACCAAACTGAATCATTCAAAAACACAGATTTTCTGAGGAAAGAAACACGATTCTTTAACGGAATCAATAAGTTATTCAGTCAACCAAATCAATTCATTCAACACTAATTCACAGTAAAACGAATCACAACTCCATTATTGACATTATTGTTGACATAGCAAAATAGTCTAATTAAGTCTAAAATAGTTTCCCGCTAACTTTTAGCGTTTTTTTTAACTGTTTTTACAAGCCATATGATGCTTTTGTTCTGTATATCAGCATGACTGTGATTACCTGAACAACAACACTTTTGCTCATAGGATTACTGCTTAATTACACTTCAAGATTTTGGTCATACCACCCTCTTTAATGTAAATACAGCCTCTCACACAATTGTACAGTATGAGGTAGAAGTTAGGTTTATGTGTGACCTTTTTTTAATGCAGATTTTTTCTTCCTTTGGACAGCACTGATAGTCAGATAGCAGCGGTCCAGTATTTTGTGTGTGTGTGTGTGTGAGTGTGTGTGTGCATGTTGCTCTGAAGTAGAGAGGTGCATTTGATCTTAATGGTGATATATTCTCCGTCAGCGCTGTCACGATCCATCACTTAGCGCAGACCTGCCGCAGCTGCCCAGTTGAGGTGTGGCTTATTACACCACCCCAAAGCTCATGAATAATAAACAGGGTTGAAGAGCCATCTAAGCTAAGACCCTGAGAAGCAATATCCCCGTGGCAACGTCACCTCACCCCCCGGCCCTGCCACAGTAGTCCCGCTCTCTTCCCCCTCCCTCCCACCATGGGACGCCATGTTTATGCATGATGCCTGTTTCATATGTATCGGCCACATCATTTCTGCTGTTGTCCCGGGAACTGATGACACGCTCTGCATTAGGAGTGATGACCTGCACACAAGGGCCCGACACTTGCTCCACTTTACAGCCATTGTCAAAACACTGCTGCATTATGCACACAAACACACACACACACACAAGCTCAGATAATACACAAGGTGTTGTTGTTTTTCATACATCTTCGTGAATGGCGATTTTGTATGTGTCTGCGTGTCTATTTGCTGTTTGCTTACACTTTGCCTGCTTGTGTCTTATTATCAAGATAGGAAGTGAGACGAGTGAGACAAAAGGAAAGATGCTCTCTGACAATCATCTGCTCATAATTAAAGCTGCCTTATTATACCTCACATCTCGCTTTGGTGTCAGAGAGAGAGGAGAGTTGATCCAACCATTTTCAATTTTCAAAGTTTTTCTTTGAAACTCTGTTCCCCGATCTGAATGGAAGAAAAATAATGCATAATGTATATTATGGACACATAAAAAACAGCGCTTTATTAATATTTAATCTGAGGATGCGAATGTCTCCGTATTTCCATATCAAAACTGATATTACGTTTTGTTTAGGTCTGGGCTCATTTTTTTTTTTTTTTTTTTCAGCTGTTCTCATGCTCCTTTGGTTTACACACTGTATTTGGCTGTAATGCAGATCCTTTTGCATGCATTGATAAACCTGGCTTAATTTTTGCATGTGCTTTATGATTTTATGGTACAGCTCTTGTTTCTGCAATACATTAAACTAATGGAACCTGAAATCCAAGAAAAAGATATCCTTGAAGAAACAAAAACACAAAAAAGCTATAAAAATAAGTACTTGTGGGGTCTGTAAAACATAAAAAGAAGTTGCTTATGCTCACCAAGTCTGATTTTTAATAATAACAATTATTATTATTAAAAATACAGTATAAGACAGTAATATTGTTTACAATTGTTTTTATCCCAGAACAGGCACTTTGTGGAATATTCCCCAAACTAAGCCAATAAAACAAAAAAAAAATAATAAAAATAAATAAAGCTGAATATCACAGTTGGTCAAAAATATTGGCTATATATTCCAATCAATAAACTAATTAACAAAATACATTTATTATTAATGACCAGGAAATTTCTCAATTTACTTGACAATGGCAGAAACAACTTCAAGGTTGTCTAATGCATAATTTTATACCCACAACATTTGTTGGGGAGGAAATGTGTCCCTTCAAAGATCATGTAACACTGGCGCCACTGCTAATGCTATACTATATTTTCACCCACTGCCATTTATTCATCAAATTACAGACACTACTACGTTGAAATGTGATTTTTTTTTTTCAGAAATATGTCAGACCAGAATTGATTACATCTGTCTCCAATTACTTCCCCATTCACCTAAATTTGGACAGGTGGGAAAGTGTTCAGCTCGTGTATGCAAGCGGACAACAGCTCCCTCACACAGACGCTCATTTTTCTCCTAATCTCTCTCTGTTTTCACTTTGATCTTCCTTTCTTTCCTCCTCCATCTCTCTATTGCTAATGTCCGCCCATTGACTTGCTCAATTCCTCGTTTTCTGTTTCTCCTGATGTCCTTCCGTTCGCTCTTGTTTCGTACCTTGCTCCTTCAAACAGTTTTGTCCTTAAGCATTCCTTCACAACCTTCCCCCATTTGAGATCACTGCTCCCCCCCGTCTGAGCCTGCGCTGGCCCTCTGCCCGTACACACATTTGTGTCTGCCTTTTGAGTGTTTTCAGAGGCCCATTAAACAGCGCCTTGGCAGGGCCCAACACACTCACCTCACCCCTAAGACCCACAGAATGAAGGAAGGTTATCAGATTCCCTTATCCATGCCAGACACACACACACATTCACAGAAACCCAAGATTGGAGGTAGCTTGCACATAGAAGCTCTTTGCTTCCTTCTCCTAACATTAGGGCATGAAATCAAACTGGATTTCCCCAGCAGCTACTGGGACTATGAAGTGGGCTTGAAGCCAGCACGTCTGGTCACTAGCCGCTCTCAGTACCCTCAAGCTGTGAAGGTGGGGTTGGACTTGGGTGTAGGGGTGCACCTCTTAAATCTGGGTATGCTACAACTGTGCCTTCTGCTGGCCAATGGGAGAAACTCAAGTGTGCAGGACGGAGGCTCCTGCGAGTTTAACTTAACACATGCTATTTAGTGCTAAAGACCACTCTTCAAAACTGTAAAATATTTATTGTGGTTATTGTCAGTGACAACATTGGATTGCACAGTGTATTTGAAAGGTAGAGAAATAACACAAGAGTATGCAAACAACATTGATGGCTTTCACTAAGGATAATATAAATGTGTTCAGCAAAACACGAGGCATGACCTCTAGTGATATAGGGTCAGTGACTGACTTTAACCGAGAACACACTGTAGGGATCATACAAGCAATAGCCAACACCACAACAGAGAAAAATCTTCATTACAATCAGACTTAAACAAACCAGTGGAAGCAAGTTGTCATGGAAATTGTCTAAAGTCATTGCTAATTTAGGATTTAACGGGTGCCAGTGAAAGAATGTTTCTAATTACCATAACAAGGAGGCTGATGGGTAAATATAGATTCTCGGTGCAGCAGTGGTGGCTGTTTGATGCCACTATACAGAGATGTGTCAGAGTCAATCATCATATCTTCTTGCACCTGCAAAAATGGAGCATGAACTCCTGGAAGGATGTTGAGAGAAAGACATGTGAGAGGACAGGAGTGGAGAAGAGCAGAAAGTAACAAAAGTAGGCTAGAGGAAAAGAACAGAAAAGCGAAGAAAAAATAATAGAAAAGTAACTGTGAGGAGCACAGATGAAGCAAAATGAGGGAAGGGACAGGAAAGGAAAGGGAAGAGAAGTTGAGAGGAAAATAATGCAGAAAGGAGATGAGACAGAGGAAACAAAACAGAAAAAGGGAAGCCATGGGAGATGAGACCAAGTAAGATGAGATGAGCAAAAGATAAAAGGAAAGGAAAGGGACAAGACAAAACAAAACAAGAAAAAATAAAAGGAGATGAGACAAAATGAGACAAGATAAGAGAAAGGTTAAATTAAAAGTAAAGTAGAAAATGTAAGCAAAAGAAATGCAAAGGGATGAGACAGACAAATTGAGAGGAAACAAAAAAAAAAGGAAAAGGAAAAAAATGAACAGAAAATGGAAAGGTGATGAGATGAAGTGAGACAAGATGAGAGGAAAGGAAACGGAAAAGAAGAGGAAATGAAAAAAATAACTAAAGAGGAAAAAGGCAAAGCAAGGAAAGGAAAGGAGATGAGATGAGACGAGACAAAAGAAAAGAACAAAAAAAAATGTAAAGGAAAGAAAGGAAAGGAAAGGAAACGAGAAAAGACGAGACGAAAAAAAAAGAAGAGGAGACAGAGTGCAAAGAAAGAAAGTGGTGAGAGAGTGAAAAAAAGAAGAAGATGTAAGAGAGAGAGAGAGAGCAACAAGCGGATGGAGAAGTGGATATTTTGACTTGTGAGTTTGATGACTACCTCCCTCCGCCACCTGTGAAGGACTCTGCATCATCAAAGCACATTAGACACATTAGGCCCATGCTTACTTATGAGCAAGATAAAAAGCTGTGGGGCCTCTGCCTTCTCAAGCTGTGAGAGGAATAGCTTTGCAATTTGACTGCAAAATAATAAAAAAAAAGAGCAGCATTTTGATCTTAATGAATATAAAATGGCTGCCATTAAAAGTAAAACAGATTATTTTGGGCTTTTCAGGGTGTGCGGCTCTCTGGCAGTCTTGGAGGGCCACTATGATCTTTCATTAAAACCTCACAGCGGGGTCCCCTTCGCGGCCGACCGGGGCCTCAGCCCTCAAAGAGATTGGCTGCATTTAAAAGTCATTTTCATAAATCTACACAGATTTCAGAAATTCAGTAATGAAAGCCATGAGAGAGGGGCCGGCAGCTCGGCGGCCTGGATTCACCACTTTCATTGAGCCGATGGTCACACTGGTTATAGAGAGAGAGAGAGAGAGAAGGGTCCAGACCCATCCGTATCATCCCCATGGCAGCACGCCACATGATCTGATCTATGCTTGTTAATGACTAGCATGTGCTAATTACTGTCAGTAGCCAGGCTCTGGCTCACAGCGCTACAGATCCCCGACATAGGCTACCTGCCCAATCAAGGGCCTGGACGCCGCACACTTTTAATTGCATTAAACTTTGCCTAGTGATTTGCTTCTCTGGGAGAGAGAAGGAAGGACTGACAGCTGGCCAGCTCCGCTAATGGACCTTCAGAAATCAAGTGGGGACAGATGTTATTGGTCTTGTTTTTATTCATCTGTGTGATCTTGACATGGTACCAAGACACTCTAAAGCATCTTGCACATCTTCTGGGATAATGATAACCTAATGTTGAAGAAGAGGAGTTAAACTCACTTTATTAAAGTTGCACTAAAGTCATTTTTTTGTTGACTTTGCACTGGTCGATATGACATGGAATCAAATCTAATCTAAAAGCAACCATTTTATTTTGTAAATTTAGTCAGTTACAATTAACATATGTGACCCCGGACCACAAAACCAGTCATAAGGGTACATTTCTGAATAAAAGCTGAACAAATAAGCTTTCCACTGATGTATGGTTTGTTAGGATAGGACAATATTTGGCCAAGATACAACTATTTGAAAATCTGTAATCTAAAGGTGGCAAAAAAAGAAAAAATCCAAATATTGACAAAATCACCTTTAAAGTTGTCCAAATGAAACAATGTTTTCTTGGCTACAAATCAATGTTGTTTTCGTCAACGATGATGACAACAAAATTATTTCTTTTTTTTAATGACGATAACGCGACGATGACTAGCTAAAAATGGCTCTAATGTGACTAAAACATGATGAGATGTTTTCGAGATTTCGTTGACGAGACGAGACGAAACGAAACGAAAATGATTATAAGTCTGACGTTCACAATGCATATCATTTCTGCCTGTTTTGGAGAAGCACCCGGCTGCAGCCTGCAGATCGCGCGGGGCTGCAACTGGGGCGGGAATGCACGTACTTTTAAATGTGCACATGAGCAGCGCAGCAAACTGTGTTGCTTTGAGCACATCATTTTGCACCCGCAATGTGCATACGCGCTTTGTGCGCTCGTTTTGAAGCGTTTCATATTATCATGGTTTTGCGCACTGAAAGATTATTAAAAGCCTATATTTTTATACCTATCCTACACAATACATTTAAAATGAGCATAATTTATTTGTATATTATTTGTGTGTAGTGTAGGCTATATAAATACATACACTTCTTAGCTCTTGACATCCATATATAAATATAAAATTGTGATATTTGCTGTGGGGTGAGGGCTTCGATAACTCTCTTTTTTTTTGACCATACATGTGTTTGCATCCCTGAATATTTGTGTCCCTTCTATTAGACAGGGTTGTATGATGTTTGTGTTTACAAATAATATGCATCTTGTTGTTGCACTGGCAGACAAGTTGAAGCACAAGTTGTAGAGCATAAGTATGTGTTCCTCAATAGCTTATATTTTGGGCACGTTGTTTTTTGCATTTTAGCAATTTCCCAAATAAAGCCACAATTGCCAAAGTAATAATGTTTTTATTCCTGTCTTTTTTGGAGTAAAACAGTGATTCCACTGTTACCACTTTATCTGTGTGTAATGTTGTAGTAGCTCAAAGTTTTTTGCTGTTTAAACTTTAAACCATTCCTTTATAACTGTGATTACTGGTGAAAATAGGCAATGTGCTGAAATTTTAGAAGAGCATCAATTCATGGAAAAATAACTTGAAATATGTGGTTAAAAGGTTTTTGCCCAATGCGACCATGAAGTACAGCTTGGCAGCACTGCATCTCCATCAATGAGAAAGTCTAGTTTATTATGCAAAGCTTTCAAGGTTAACTGTTGTTTTATGAATTGCAACACTCGTTACAACCTGTCAAACCTAAGTCCATTTCCAATACGTTTTAATCTAAATTAATTAGCCAAAGACTACTTTTTTGTTTTTTACTAAAATTGACTAAAACTTGACTAAAACCTTTTTGCATTTTCGTCGACTAAAACTTGACTAAAAACTTTTTGTGTTTTCGTTGACTAAAACTTGACTAAAACTATCAAGTTTATAAGTGACTAAAATGTGACTAAAACTAAAAAGCATTTTCGTCCAAAAGACTAAGACTAAGACTAAAACTAAAAGGGCTGCCAAAAACAACACTGCTACAAATATACCCCAGCAAATTAAGACTGGTTTATCCAGAGTCACATATTCCTCAAATGAATATGTCCAGTAAAATTGAGATTACTTTGATAATGCAAGGTCATGTGATCCAGCTAGTCATGTGATCTTAATGTGATCACATGACCTTGCATTATCTCAACCCCATTTTCAGAGCTGTTCACCTTATTTTTCCACACGAAAGTAAGCCATTTCCTGTGAATGTGTGTGCGATTTATTAGCCACTGTGAGTAAATAGCTAAAATAACTGATATAGAAAGCATTGCACATTCAAGTTAAAAATTAGGTGGATTATTTTTTCGAAAACAAAGTGAATTGTTAGTATTAATTATAATTAATAGTATTCTTAATATATTGATATTTTAAACATTGCTTAATACTACAAAACTTGAAACTGATACAATTACAACCTGCCAGCACAAAGCATGAACTGAATACTGTAATACTAAAACTAAATGTGAAAAAAAGCTACACTGAAAATTCAGGAAAAAATAAAAAATAAAAATAATAATTAATACAACTAATAATAACAAAAGTGAAAGTGAAAACTAAAGAAATCTAAACTAACTTAAAAAGACAAATTGAAAACAGACAGACGGATAGATAGATAGATAGATAGATAGATAGATAGATAGATAGATAGATAGATAGATAGATAGATAGATAGATAGATAGATAGATAGATAGTAAAATAAAATAAAACACTGACTTTTAAAATAGCTGGAATTTTAAATACTTCTGACAGTACCTTACATTTCTGTAGAGGTTTTTTTTTTTTAATTATGAATTAATAAAAACTATTGAACCTTTAAGTTTTCACCTTAAGTGACAAGCACCTCTAAAAGTTTTGATCCCTTCATGGCAGGCCACTAAATCTTTGAAATCATCTGGTGTAAAGGCTGTCTGCAAGGAGCAAAACTGGAAGTTTTAGCAAAAACTTCAGCAAAGTGCTTGTTGCCCAGCTTGCTGCTCAGGGCTTAGCTTCTATCTTCTGTATCACTGTAATATGCATGAGGACCGGACAGTGAGTTACACATCCATTAATGTATGCACTGATTCGTGGCCTTCTGGGTCAGTCTTAAACCCTTTCATGCAAAAATCACTCTCTACACGCTTTCATCTTCTGTTTGCAACAACTTAGATCTTTCTCTTGGACATCTCTGATATATCTCTACAAACAGAAAACATAAGTAGCATGTCATATCTGTAGGCAAACAAACGAGTAAATACATGAATTATAAATTGAGAAATAAATGAGGACGGTACACGGGTATCTGAATGCCTCCACGGAGTGATGTACAAACAGCGCAGGGGCGACACACAGAATGATTGGCTCTGGCTGCAATCCCCTGCTAAGAGAGAGCTTAGGGAAGGACACACACACACACACCCTGAGACAGACACTTCAACATCATGGTCTGAGATCCAAAGGGAAATTAGTGGGCACTTAGCTCCACACATGTCGAGTGTTTCAGCTGGGATCCAGGCCATAAGATCCAAGCAGCAGCACATGAAAGAGAATCAACTGCCCTCCAGCCTCCAGCCCTCCTCCGCTACATTGCAAATACCTCAAAGAGAGATGTTTGCTTCCACACACAGACGTTTCTCATGTCTGAGCTTGTACGAGTATGTGGTCGCGCTTGCTTCCGCAGCAAACAGCTAAGGGACAGTGCGGCTGACAAAAATATTACTGTTATTCCTCTAATCATCTCCGATGACTCTTCATTCACTGTACTGTCTGTGCTGTGAGCTCATCTACACTTTCTACATTCACTGTAAATACCCAATTTTCTTGTTTATATCAATATCTAAATATACCCAAGGTGTTAATACCATGTCAAACTCACTGAAATTCATATGTTGTGACACACAACTAGTGGCTTAATGAGAACTCCCACGCTCCCTGAATCATTCGACACTACTCCAAAACATCTCTGTGATTGATGCAGCCAAGTATAATGCCATTTCAGGTCTCATTGAAGTTTATAGCATACTGTTCACTAAAAATGAAACATTACTACATTTTATAAGCCGCTGCGATTTATGTGGCTGAAACATCAGCTGTCAGAGGGCGACAAATTCCACCTACCCTATGAATGTCAGCTCAGCTTTACCATACTCATATACTTTACTTTTTACCCCATTTATAATGCTAGACAAGGTTTCTTATATCAAAACAGTTGTATTTTAGGCCATGTTTACACTAGTGCGTTTCTGTTTTAAAACGGCATTTTAAAATGAATACGATCCTCATCTACAATGGCGTTTTCACTGCGTTTCAGAAACGATCTCGGTCCACACTACATAACCGAAAACGCATGTCACGTGACCATTAATTTATATACAAACAAAGATATGTATAGGCAGATGCCCTATTATTTAGATGGCAGACACTTCTACATGCTACCTATACATATCTATGAGTAAAACAATGAGCATGATGTTATTGTTTACACGGTGGTCAAGGATACACAGAACGAATGTGGACAGCCATGTCATTATTTTAAGTCTCAGTTTTGGTCCGTTTACACTAAAACGCAACCCCAGAGTTTTCAAACCAAAATGGGGTCTGCAGCATTTTGTAAACAACAGGCATAACCATAGCAAAAGTTATGCATTTTAAAAAGAAAACGCACTAGTGTAAACATAGCCTTAGGGTGTGTCTCAATCAGCTCCCTTGTTCAGTAGACAGGGCACTGATCAGGGAGTCGGCTATTTTAAGGAATGTTCGCTCACTGAAAAATCCCACAATGCACTGCAAAAAACTATGGTGCATCGACGCTCACTATGCTCCCTTACTGGAAATAACATCACATTTCTCAAGCATGAAACATAAACTACACGTGTCGACTCAATAGATATAATGAAATGCGATAGAAGACTTGAAATTACAAACCATTTATTTATATTTTTTTTTACATAATTCATATATTTCAAAATAAACACACATCACTAAACAGGTAATGAACACATTTATTTAACATTTACAATAAAAAATTGGCTGAAACTGTTGTAAGAACATGTTACAGTATGACATGTTTAATGAGAATAAAAAATAATATCAAAAAGAGATTGGTCCTGTATGTTGTTTATTGGTTTAAGCGGGGACATTCTACTATGTTGTCCGTTGACGCTGTACATAATCATGTCACTGGAACTCGAGTGATCACTGTCCCAACGTGCAGTGAGTCAGGGAACTCACCAGTGACCGAATTCGTGTACACGATCTACTGATTCATGAGCTCGGGAGCTGATTGAGATGCACCCTTGGTGTTTACTCTCTCATCATATAATTAAAGAGACTGTACTACTGTGCCTTTAAGACGCTAACGTAAATATCTTCTCTTGATTCAATAATCCATCTTTTTTAGCATAGTTTACTGTGTTGCTTTTTTAAACAATGGAGGTTGATTTATTGGTTTATTATTTATTAGTTTCTATAAATCCTTAGGTTAGACTTTGCATTCAACTATAGATTGTTACCCGAATTCCTCTTATATTTAAGAATGCATTTATTATTTAAGAGTTCAGTTTATACCCTGAAATTTACTGCAAAGACATCATAAAAAAAGCGTTTTTTCTTGATGTTAAGTCCCATTTTTTCATGATTTCTTAGATTATTCTTTGAAATGATTTGCCTGGTTGCCTGGTTGTTTCCATAAATAGTTAGCAAATAGTTAGTCTGGTAATTTTTTTCAAAATTAAAACAAGAAAATAACATATGATATGTCCAACTGTTTTTTTTTTTAAATATTTTGTTGTTGTTGTTGTTGTTGTTGTTGTTGTTGTTTTTTAACTTAGGTTAGTCTTTGAAATTAAATCTAGAGTACAACCAGAACTTTTTGTTTTGTTTTTGTTTAAATGAATAAAAAAAAAAAAACATGGAAAATCTCATTTTCTGTGATATGTCCGAATCCACATACCCACCACTCGTCACGCAGAGAAAATAAAAGCCAGGACTGGATGTTTCAGGTCTGCCACAGGGTGCCAACGGGCAGCACAGAGCGTTCTAGGCCACTCGGCAGACCTCCGTGCTGTTTAGCGCCCACCACCCTGTTGTAATTCTGTGTTTATCAACTCTTTATTATGGGCGCATCATCATTTACAATGGTACCATCTGCTCATTACCTTTCCTGAGTATGGGGCAAATTGCTTTCACAGGGAGTTAACCAGGAGAAGTAAAATTGTCAGCAATAGAGAGAAAATCAAGAAACCTGCTCCAGTATATTTGCAAAGGCTGTTACCCACACAAGAGATTCAGAAACACGTTTATTTTTTAAGGGGATAAAATAATTAGCCGGCTCTGGTTGTGCGAAGAGATACAACGAGAATTGGTAAATTAGAGCGAGAGGCCTCTGTCGAAATCAAATAAATTCGGAGCGTTTTATGGGTACCTGCAGCTGTGTAGCAAAAACAAATATCGCATATGACCACATGACTCTAATTTATCTGGTTCTCTCCTAAATTAACAGCCCAGGCCAGGCAATGGGAAAAACAGTAGGAAGCAGAAAATAGGAGAATTCCTATCTCCTCTCTCGCATTTAGTCCATTAACTCTTCTAACCACAACGGATGAGGAGAGACACTCGCTTACAAAAAGCACCCATCAGGGAAAAACACAAACGCCTAACACCTAAACCTTTACTCATTGTGGAGAATTAGACCGCCTTTCTCGTTGGCCGGTGAATATTGATACTGCGGGTGGCACCGTTTTCTCCCAAATTCATGGCAGAAGAGGGAAAGGGAGGGAGACCATCTGTTTCATTTTGCCTTTAAAGTGATGCACGGAGAAGCACATTTATGAATTAATCCAAATTAAACCTTTAAAAAAATCTGATAAAGATAGCGAGTGAACAATCTTATAGAAGAGGCACGACCATTTGACATT
Organism: Carassius gibelio; assembly: GCF_023724105.1. NCBI lineage: Eukaryota > Metazoa > Chordata > Actinopteri > Cypriniformes > Cyprinidae > Carassius > Carassius gibelio. Next base: position 13,718,713 of record NC_068408.1, on the reverse strand, counting down.
CTGGTTCGTAATGTCACATGGCCTGTTACTTACATTGGTACTAAATGTCTGGATTTCTAATCAAAATGAGCCAATCCAATCCAATAATTCAGCAAATAGTCTCCAAACTCTTTGTAAATGAGATCCAAGGAAAGACAGACACAAGAAACTAGTGTGTAGCAGAAATTCCGATGTGACCGATGGATTGTGACAATACTGTATCAATGACGGAGACCAGCCCTGCTCTTTTCCATCTGATTTATGTAACAGGTCACGCTGGCGCCTGTGTGTGATAGATTCGAGACTGTTGGGACGAGTTGTTAGACTTTTGGACATTCTCCGACATGAAGGCTGACATTATTCATGATATTTTAGAAGGAACAGAGGCTAAAAGATCTTTGACATTCAAAGATTGTGACCCTGCAGCTACGTGAAGATGTGTGTAGGCACGTTGGAGGCAGATGCCATCAGATGAATCAGTGGTCACCGGCACACAGCGCTATCAGAGCTCACACAATGTCAGGGCTGCAGGGCGGCCCTGTCCCAACACACACACACAAATACACATCAGTCTTGCTCTGACATAGCATACTAGTTGTGACGGCTGAGCAGCATAAGGGACATCTCTATAAGAAAACTGAATATATGTTGTTTTATCATGAAGGAGACTTTGTTTTTAAACTTATTTAAAAGATAAAAATAAATAAAAATATGGACACTATAGCTACTTGTATAGAATATAAATCTGATAACGAAAACAGTGAGATTAAGAAAAATCAGTTTTGAACTGTGAAAAGGTTAAACCTGGTTTACATGAATGTAAACAGCGACTGATGATGGGAGTCTTGCATGCAATGTCGACATAAAATGAAAACTCACCCCATCTATTTTTGTAAATGCATGAGTCTAATCTTATTGTAAATGATTCAAGCATTTTCATAATTTTTAATCAAAATATCATAACTTTAGTTGTCTTTGAAACAACAGACTGTTCTCGGGTGATGTATCCCAGACTTTGCCAAATATTTAGTTATTACGAATCTGCCATTTTTGAATTTAACTCCAGGGTTTCCCATACATTGATTTATTTGTGGTGGTACGCCACAATATTAACACTGACCGCCACAAATAGATTTTCCAAAATGCTTTGACTTCGTTGAATAAACGTGAGCACGTTTCAAAATCGAAATGCAGCACGGGTGTTTTTATATAAATGTCTTTTTTGAAGGAAACCGATTGTCTTCAGAAAAGTTTTGATGTCAATTTAATTTCATCTTTCCTATAATGCCTGATAAAGTAGTGTTCATTAGCGCAGCTCTGTTTTGATTGCATCCGTTACCGGTGAAACCGCTATTTCTGCGCTCCTAAAGTGGCGCCTGCTGGCAGAGAGTCAATTTTCACTTTCAATCAGCCTGTCTGCTGTTTTATGTTTACATTATATACATTTCCCCCAGGGGAAGTGCTGGCACACATAGAATACAAGTCTGTGGGAAACACAGAACTCCCACATCCCAAAAGCAAGTCAACAATGATGGATAGAATCGAGTGACCGCATGTAACGCTGTCTGGTCTCTGTTTCCCTGAGTCTCCACTAGTGGTCTCACTTCCCCATAGGCACCTCACCGTAGGCACTACAATTCCCACAAAGCCTTGTCCCTTCATCACAGTAATTGCACTCCTGTTAATTGCACCAGGTGTCTTCACTTGTTAGTCATTATCCTCTCTATATTAACCAGTCCTTTTCTGTTTGTCTGCATGGAGTCCTTTCTTTCCGTCACCCAGTTTCCTCACCTTCCGAGTTCCTGTTCCGGTTTCTGTTCCTATTCCGGTTTATTTATTTATTTATTTGTTTGTTTGGATGGATTTTTGGTTTTGACCTCTGCTGGTTTGATTTCTCTTTGGATTACCCATTAACCCTCTGAGGTCTAAGGGTATTTTTGGGGGCTGGAGAAGTTTTGTCATGCCCTGGCATTTGTGCTTTTTTTCAATTTCTTATAAACACCTAAATGGCTAAAGTCTGATCTCACTGTAATCAGCACAAACTGGGCTATAACAATATGTGAGCAGCATGTATGTACGTGAATTTATCTAGTTTTGGGATAAAAAAAAATGTCAGAATTACGAGATATAAACTCACAATTGCAAGAAAAATGTCAGAATTGTGAGATTATCTAAAATGCAACAACAACATAAAAATGATGCACTAAAATGAAAATTAATTAAAAACTAAATCAGAAAATTTGTAATGTGGTGTTACGATTGAAGACCCAGTGAAACACAGGAGACGAGAGATCCAATAGCAGTAGGGTTTTAAGCTCTTGTCATGAAGGTTGTGCCATTTACATGCCGGAATATGCAAGCCTAAATACAGAACGCATCTCCAGAAAGGAAACAGAGCTGCATGTGCGCGAGCAAATAGGTAGCCTAATTCTCATATATGCGATGACTATCCATTATGACGTAGGCATTTTTATATTTATGTAGCCTACACAATAATATTCTTTTACACTGCAAACCTTTAATTTTTTATATTTGGCATGTTTGTGTTCTGCTGTGTATCCCTGTGTGTGTAATAAGAATTGTGTACGAGCATTATGGACCTGCCTATACTAACGTGCTCTTTAAATAACAAAGAAAAAACATTGCACCAGACTTTAGACCAGGTTTGAGTTGGTATTTTCAGTATTTTCAGTCACTCAATATAGCAACGCACCAACACTGCACTTGAACACACATCTTTTTTTGACCAGCACGCCCATGAGCGCACAAATGGGTGCAAATGCATTTGCTACTTAAACAATGATGTACGACGGGACAATGAGAACTGAGTCAGGCTGAAACAAACAAAAACACTTGTGTTGCGCTTTGTGCCGTATTGCTTAGGGTAAGGGCCCATCAAGTCTATTTCTGAGGGGGAAAAAAGACTGAAGTACTCAGAATTGCAAGTTTATATCTCACAATTCTGACTTAACTCACAATTGCGCGTTATAAAGTTTTAAGAAATTAAGTCTCAATTGAGAGATGTACTGTAAACTCACAAAAGTCATGATTATATCTCGTGACTGTTACTTTTTAAATCGCAAATGTGAGTTCATATCCCACAATTCTGAGAAAAAAAAGTCAGAATTCCGATTTTGTATCATAATTCTGATCAATTTTGAGATGTAAACTTGCAATTACAAGAAAAAAGTAAGATTTTGTGAGAAAGTCGCAGTTTTGTATTTTTCATTCATTCGCAGAAGCAGGCTTCCATACACTTAAGCTGCTTTGATTGTGAAAAAGTACGATATGAATTCTAAATTATTGTTTTCACTATACGCAATGTAGTTAAAACCAGAACCAAACATACATAACTCAGTGTAGAGGTATCACACTAACCCTCTGTGAAAACCCTTATCACACACATTCACAAATAAACTGCACAAGAATACACAGTGATTCATCTACTTCTGAGCTAATGCAAACAAACTCAAAATCGTTCTCTTTTTTTATCACACTCTCCAGCACAAACATATCCTCACATTATTACAGTCTCATGATAGGATTTCAAATGAGAATATGAAAACAAATGGAAACGAGGGGCTACAAAACAGAAAATATACAAGCGAAGAACCACCTTTGTGTGCATTACATCCACATCGCAATATTCTTGTATCTAATGAGATTGATTTACAACCCTCCCTCAAAGCCAGTGCAGCCACTGCACAGATTTATGTAGCGAGGGTCAGATCTCACCTAGCACTAGCCATATGCACGTCTCATTTCCATATGCTGTATTAGGGTGGTGTCAGACACTATGCAGAGACTGAGGTCTTATTAGGCACAGGGGTCCCTGCCACAGTACAAATCAACACCGCCGGGACTTCTGCTCATTCTCTGTCACTGACTCCACTCGACAAACTCCATATGCGTGAATTCCACACGCTTTATCGGCGACTGGTGAGCCCCTCTCGGCCATCGGCCCTTTGCTGTGCAAATCCCCCCAGTGATGGAAGTGGGAGGCCATAGTGTCTGGGGAAAGGAAGACACAAAATAGGGAATGGGGGGGTGGGGGTGTGATGTTGGGTTGGATGTGCCATAAAGTTGGCAGCGTGTGATTGCGACAGCTTTGATTCCCAAGAAGAGAGTAAATAAACAAGATCCCCTGTGGTTCCTGCAGAGACTGGGAGCGGCAGTACAATATGGAAGGGGGAAAAGAGTAAATGAGGAAGAGGAGGACACAGATGAACACACGAAAGATACAAAAAGTGTAAGTGTAAGGTGTGACACTGAATGCACTGACAAAATGCACAAATAACATTTGGCATGTTGGTTTCCAACCAACAAATTTTCTCCTCCAAGTACAAATAGAATTCCTGAATGTACTGAATGTATTTTTTAACTTTGTTAACTCTTTATGCATTTGTTGTTTAAGAAATTCATACTTTAAAAAAAAAAAAAAAAAACACCAAAGTTGTATCACGTGACACTGAAGACCGGAATAACGGTTGCTGAAAATTCAGCACTACCATAACAGAAATTAAATAAATGTAAAAATAAATTAAAATAGAAATCAGTCATTTTAAATTGTACAAATATTTTTATATTATCAAATAAATGCAGCCTTGGTGAGCATAAGAGACAATTAAAAATATTTAAAAAATCTTACTGACCCCAAACATTAAAATGTATAAAATGTGTTTGATTGTTTATTTATTTATAGTTTTACCTTTTACATTTCTGCTGTTTCGTTAATTGCAGGGTCTATTGGGACAATTTACATCATATAGTGTGGCAACATGCCCCAAACATAGGTCAACTTTTGTTAATAATAAAATGTTTATTATGCTTGGGATATTTGAGTATATGTTCAAAAGACTATTTGAAGTAGCTACAATATACCAGAAAACAAAATTTCTGGCATTTACAGAAAATTACCTTCTTTAGCATCGAATTTAACATCATGAACGGACATGAATACTACAGTGGATGAAAAATTATGCACAAGCTATCAGAAATGAAAACAAGCAAAAAATAATGCAAAGATCATGACAGTATACACAACATCAAATAAACAAACAGGCAGTGAAAAATAAGCACCATACCCAGCCCAATATCAACATTCATGCAATATGTATAGTTGTCTCGGAAATATCTCGGAAACAAACTTCAGGCTTTGTTCTGTGATGAACTAGGAGCTGTAATAATTTGATCAGACTGTCCATACGTCAGTGCTGTGATGACTCGGGCCACTGTAGCCATCTGCTTTGTGTAACCGGCTGAAGAAAGCAAGTGAGAGAGAGAAATCAAAAGTAAAATAAATGATGGAGAAAATGAGGATTAATGCCGTGGCCTGCAGCTCTGGGCCGTCGGAGTCAGAGAGTTTTATTGCGATACTGGCATTCCTACATAAATTCACATTCCAGATATAAGCTCGGTCCAGCACAACCACACTCAGTCAGAAATAAAGGAATGAGACATCAAATACAGAGTTCTACTCTACAGTGGCATGTTTTTATTTAATCAAATTTTTGTTTCAGTTTTGTTTTGATGTCAATTCAGTTTCAGGCCTTAGGAACACAGTCTAAATTCTAAATTCTACACACATCACCAAAATTGTACTATTATATTTTAATATGTTTAAATTAACATAAATATGTCATTATTAAATTAACATAATTATGTCAAAGTCTCAAAGTTGCTGAATAAATGTAGAGAAATAAGTGGCTTACACACCTGACATCATATTTCATAATATTGCTTTTACTTGTGTGACACACACACACTTTAAGGGATGTATCTTTCATTAGTATACAGTATGTATGGATGAGCAAAAGAAACATTCATCTGTGTTCATCCAACTGTCCTCAACCTTTAAGCACAATGGAAATACCAAAATCTCTAACATAACAGAAACGTATACATTCTAACACAATAGAATATAAAATACTAACAAGCCTGTCTCTTCCTACAAAAACATAAATAACTCGTCCAATCCAGTCCTATGCACAGTATGCTGAGAACTAGAAATACAATGCTTAGTTTTAGTCGATGCAACTCGAAAACTTAATCATGTAGACCCAACACAAAAAGAATGTTCCATCCACTTTCAATATTTAAATGAAGAAAGAAAGAAAGAAAGAAAGAAAGAAAGAAAGAAAGAAAGAAAGAAAGAAAGAAAGAAAGAAAGAAAGAAAATACTCTTGCCTAAAAGCCCTCATATCCACGAGCTTGGAAGAAAAAGTGCTTTGGCATCTTAACTCTTCTGCAAATTGACCCAGATTAAATCAAATTTAAATGCAGCAGCTAATCAGAAATTGGCACTCTCAGATGCAACCAAAATAGGATGTCAATCTCTGCATTTGCATCATAAAGGGACATTGTGGAATGTGAAGAGGGAGAAATCTCTGGTGTAATATCTAAACAGAGCTGAGTGGACAAGAGAAAATAAACCCTGGATGAACGCCTGGGATATTTAGAACAGAAGGTGGTAAGAATTATGTCTGGTCAGTTAAATGCTGATGTTGAAAGCTTTCTGATCCAAGGACCTTGCCACTGTCATTTATAGCACATTTCCACTGCATGTTATGACTCGGCTCGGTTTGTGTTTCCACTGCAGTTTAGTATCGCTTTAGAGTGGGCGGGATTAGCCTATTCACATGTTGTTATAGTTGTGCCACCTCTACTGCCTTGACTCGTGAAAAACTTTTTCATTCCACGTTGCCCCATCGAGCTCTCACTGGATCCGCTCCTCTGCTGTCAGTGAGAGGAACATCTGTACTTCGTCAACAGACAACAAAACAGCCATTTTATTTTGGTTGAGAAAGGTGTGCTCGTTCAAAACAATCAGTGATCAGCTGAGTTTACACGTCAGGTTTTGGTAACGGTACGGTTCACCTGAAACCTCAACTGAGGTGGTACTGAAAAAAGTACCAGGTACCAGGTTTGGCAGTGGAAAACCACCCAAAAGTGTAACCTTGATATCATGATCAGTATGATATCATATCCAGTAACTCAGAAGACAGTTTTACAAGCTTAGAATGGACTTCAAAGAGGTTGATATTACATTTATTTTATTTTTTAAATATATTCTATCTAAATGTTCTCTCTCTCTCTCTTCGCTTAATGGTGCTTGACTTTTGTCCAAAGCTTGAGGAAAGTGGCTCTGTTATTTCTGAAGAGGCTGATACACAGACACGTCACAAATCCTCTTAGCCTCAACTGCAAACGGCTTTTGGGTGGCAGCTTAAAGGAGCCAATGTGGCGCTCCTGGTTTTGAAACGTCCTACAATGCCTTTCGGCCAGGCTAATGTAAATAAAAACCAGTCCTGAACATGAGCACAGGAAGATGGAGAGAGTCTGTCTGAGTATAAGAGTGAGAGAGAGAATAAAAGCCCAGGTCTAATTAGTCTAAGAAAGACTAATAACATGAGAGGTAAAGAGTGAGGGATGAGGATGAATGAATGAATTACAAGAACTGCAAGAGACAGAGAAGGAACATTGAAAAAAGATTGAATCGTTTTGAAACATGAGTTGGTTTATTTATCTTACATGGGATTTGCTCTTGTACTGAACATATTTACATATTGATACATCACTAAGAGTACAATAATAGTAAGTTTAGTAACATTTTCTTTGCTAAAATTTCTGAACGGTTTCATCATCACCAAACCATTTTTGACAAAGTAGGATATTCCAAACGGCCACACACGATACTGTAACACCCTACGGTGCTCCCTTAAAGTGCTCTGCCTTTGGTGTGAGTAGTGTATAGCGATACTCACTTCTTCACAGAATTCGCCCACATTGTCACCAAGTAAAAGAGAAATGGGAGGAGACAGGTGGAAGAAAAGAGAACGAAACAAGGACAGACCCCCATCTTGTGCCACCCTTTTTTCTCTAGGAAGCCAATTCCTGCTTTGCTCAGTTCTTCATCTATTCAATTTCCATGTATGTAATTGGCTGCATGTAGAGATTGTGATCTTGGTAATCTAGACAGACCAGAAAAAGCAGGGTGGCCGGAGATGCTGTTTCTCATAAGAGGCCCAGACGGAGCGCAGCTTCATTAGGGGGTGGGGAAGGACACGCATGAGCCAGTGTCCTCTCTCGATAGAAGCCACAGGCCGACATGTGGCGAGATTATGCATTATGGAAATCAGCATGACCTAGCGTTCAAGACCATAATGATTTAACACTGATCTCCATGTGCCGGCGCACTGTAATCTGTTTTTTATTAGTCCAGGAATTTAGGTACAATTGTTTCAATATTGTCAAGCTATGCAGACAATTGTTGGTGTATTGCTTAGTTTACATAATGCACATAAAAAGCAACAATAACATCTAGTAGGAAAATGCAATTTTTCACAGTGACGTTCAGTGCGCAATTAACATTCGGATTTCGAAACTAAACACGGCAGGCTTTGTGGGCGGCTTTTCTGTGTATGATTAGTTCAAATGTGACACTGCTTATTAAAATTTCATAAATTCTTTAAAGGAGCTTAAGTTGACTTTGCCGTAATGTGACTGAAGCATTGGCTAATATTTCACCCAAACAATTTCGTGCAATGAATATTATACTAGAAGATTAGAAAATTACAGCCAATAACAGGCCGAGGTTTAGCGCTGACATAAACCTTTGATGGACTTTTTGAAAGGCCCCTGTGAATTACCTGAATAGAGATGAGAAAACTCACACAGTCGATGCAGGGAAAATAAGCATATAATAATATTACCCCAACAATAAAGAATTACAAACGGGAATATAAAAACAACTAATGATAGACAGACACTTCCAACCGCCGTTTCTTCAAAGTGCTCCTCACCACTACGGGAAACAAACAACTCCAAAGCCAAGCAGAGCCACTGATGTCTTCTTCTAATCTTCATAAAGGTAAATACAACCGTCAGCCTCTCTTGAACGAGTGAGGGAATCCAATGAAATATATATGTTGTTTTAATAAACCTCGTTTCAAAGTGTACACTAAAGTGAGCGACGTCTTTTAACTCCCCCATTAAAACAATCCACATCAAAGAGAGTGAAGAAAAGGTTCCGATAACTCAAAGTATTACTGGATAAACTTTTATAGGATGGAAAGTCAAACAAGAAAAGCATTTAAGAGATGATCTAGTCGGTGACACACACAATTTAAAAAAAAAAAAAAGTGAGACTGAGGTATAAGTTGACTGTTTCTGTAAACACTGAACTCAATCAGGGCCTGGCACTGAGTTTTTGCAGCCATGAGGGAGATGCCATCAGAAGACGACACGCTGTGGCATGAGCTCTGCGTATCATGTTCTTATTATGGCCGTACAATACATGAGTGATGATGAGCCTGAGGTCATGCTCATAAAGGGGTATGATTTTTATAGAAGATGGCACCAAACCATTTCCAGATGGCTCATCAGTGTGGACCGAGAGCCTACCCAAGAACAAACAGTCGGATATGAGAGAGGCTCGGCCCGAGTCTCCTGCAATATGACCGCCACCGCCGCCTGGGAGCGATGCAATGAGACCCTCCCCAGCTCTCAAATGCCTGGCCAGGCTACTGCCACACAAAAACAGCTGGCATATATGTGCTGGTGGAATATATCCACACAGATGAGTTAACAGACTCTCTTTGTAGAGGCCCATAAACAGATTTCATGGACACACAAAGAGCTAAAACTTTTACACAGACTAAAGATGCTTCTTCAAATGCTCATGCTAACTGCAAATAACCAACAACAAAAAACCTTATAGGGCTATTTCCTTTGAAGTATCTTTGAGGTACCATATAAATGACATGGTATATGACTATGATAAACACTACATGGTCAAAGACAAATAAGAACGTCTGAGGTGATGAAAAAAGAAAAGAAATCCCTCAAAGATTAAGTTAAAACACTATACTAAATATTTAATGACTGAAGTGATTGAGTAAAAATGGCTCAAATACTCTTGTGTGCTCTTATGGAAGAAAACACAATGTAATATTCATAAAAAAGATTAAAATAAAAAAATAACAGTTCATTATTAATCGCAATAAATCATTGCAATTAATTCATCCCCCCCATATTATGATTTTTTTTAGTTTTATGGTAAAGGCTTCCTTCATATTGGTTATACTGACTTTGATTACATGGGCAAAGCTTATAAAATACTTGATACTAATCTTCTATTATAAACTTTTTACAATACATTATACGTAATAAAATGTAAAATATGTATTATTCAACATTTGTAATAAGAAATACAGTTGTTGTTGTTTTGTTCCCTCAAGAATTCTTTCTTCTGCTGAACCCCAAAAAAGAGTATATTTTGTGAATTGTGTGTAACCAAACAGCTTATGATCCCTGCTGACCAAATATTTTTCTATACTATGGAAGTCAATGGTATGGAAGCCTGTTTATGCCACTGAATAAAAAAAAAAAAAAGGTAATTGTGAGGTTTTATGTCACAGTTCTGACTTATAATTATAATATTCGTCTATAAACTCTAATTCTAAGGTGGAAAAAAGTCTAATATATTCTCAAAATCACGAGTTTATATTTCACAATTCTTTAATAATATAATATTGCAATATAAAAACTAACAATTTTGAGAAAAATTGTCACAACTGCAAGATATAAACATGAGAATATAAATCTGAGAAAAAGTCTTGTGAGACTTCCTCAAGAATTGTGAGTTTACATGTCGCAATTCAAACTTTCTTATTTCAGAACTTCAAGTTTAGCCTTCTTTCTCAGAACTGTTAGATTATATTTAAAAAATATATTTTTATCTGAAAAATGTCTGAAAATGTGAGGTTCACCACCTTTTATTTTTTGTGATGTTTAAATAAGTTGTTGCTAGGCAACCACCAAATCAGCTGTCCTGTCAGTCTAAAAAAAAAAAAATCCGGGTAACCCACGATATACACCAAAAGTTTCTCCTCCATCATTGAAGTCTCCGGACTTTCTAAGCAATGGTAAACTTTCGTCATCACAACAGAAGGCGTCCTGTCCGTTCATTCATTTGATTGGACAATGAAAAGAACGCGAATGATGCTGGCCACTTTTCTGCTCAGACTTTCTATTTTTTCAACTTCAGGCACTCACAGCGCATCTCCAAAAACACGTGGCACAGCAGATGGCTAAAACGTGAGGTGCCCGGACACATAAACAGCACAATAAACGCTCAATGCCAACAGAAAAAAAATAAATAAATAAAAATAAAAGAGAGTTCTATAAAAAAAAAAAAAAAAAAAAAAAAAAACTTATTTTTGTCTGATCTGCCTTATTCATTCATATAGTTGTTATTATTATTATTCCTTTTTTCTTTGGACAGTTACAAGACCTAGACATTCTAAATAACTAACTAACTACATACATGTGTATCATATGAGTCACATTCGATTAACTTTAAAAGATTTAAGATTCACAAATGCATTTATTTATAAGAATATAGAATAGGAGAGAAAAAAAACGTGAAAAAGAAGAACAGAACCAGAACCAAGAAATCTCCAGAAATGAATTTAACTGCACTGTTCAGCACTCTAGAATTCTGTTAAAATACTCCTCAAGTCCACTATTCTCTCTACCTCCATCATCCTTCCATTTCTTTCTGCCAGTGTTACAGAGTTCAAATTGAGCTTGTTAAAAAGGGACCCTCTCTCTAACTCACAGATGATTATTCATTTAGCTGCTTTCTTGCCAGTGATAAGGGCTCTCTATTCATTTGCTCAGGAAAAGACCATCACAACATCCTTTTTCCTCCATGTTCCCCACATTGGCATGGAATATAGCAGTTCATTCGAATCTGATCCCTAGCTAATTGAAAATAACAGCCTCTTTTGCGTATTGATTGATGGCTTATTCACCCTTATACTGCAGCGTCAGAAATACAGGTAATGCCTGATTATGTTCTCTGTTCCCACAGATCTTGACATGCCAAATGAGGTAATAAAATGTTAGGTGCGAGGAGTGGTTTTGAAATAGCTTGTGATAGAGTTGCCTCGTTAATTTGTTTGTGTGTGCTGTAATAAACCTGCGGTCGGACACACGGGTGTGTGATTAAATGCATCTCAGACTCAAATGAGGCTGACCCTTATGCCTCATCATCCCTTTTTTATATGGAAATCAAAATGTAAGAAGGAGACCTATGAAAGAATACAGCCAGTACTCCACTATCAGCTTTGAATATCATGACAGGTTTATATATTTACTTAGTGGCTAAACTCATTTTCAAATACAAATGAGCGTAACTAATGGATCCATTTTTGAAATTTAATCCCACCATATTAAATCGTGACACATTTTGGTGAAGTATCTGAGTGGTTTAGTATTAAGTCATCGATTAAGTCATTCACTTCATAAATGGCATTTACATAAAAAAGTTGTTCGTTTTGTGCTGTTCCAACACAAATTTCACCCAAAAATGAAAAATCTGTCATCCTGAGGGTGAGTAAATTATGACAGCAGTTTTTGGTGAACTATTCCATTTAATATTGTATGGATGATTTATCTAATGTTCACCCTGTTGAGAAGAAAAAATAATGTTTGAGCATTTTTCAGTTGGCTTCCCAACTAAACCAGCTAAACATCAGCTTAAGACCATCTTAAACCAATTAAAACGAATAAACTCTGTTGATTTAAGATCATTTTTAGCCTAATAAACCAGAATTCACAAAACAAGCAGTTCATGTACTGAAAAAAAAAGTGTTACTACAGAAATAAGACTAGGATCTTGAAACAAATATATCAGTTAACCTTTACTTTTGCATTGTGGTGTTGCATGAAAATGGCTACAATGTTTTTCAAAGCAGGTGCCTTGTTCACCCAAATTAGACAGGTCAGTAGAGAGTACTTCAGTAATGTGGCAAACCACTTCAAAACCTGTTCCCTTCACTTTTTCTTACATTCTCTCACCTTCCTTTCCCCCTTCTCATCTCTGGTGTTATTTCAGAGGAATCTCTTTCAACTAGATAGGGCTTAGGACAACTGCAGAGTTTGACATAATTATGTCTTGGCTAGCTTTAATCACTTTGGGCCTTCACTCCTTGATGCACATTATCTGACTCCAAACATGTCAGATCCGTGCTTGAAATAGGCCAATTTACCCTCCGTAGTCTGTGCTGAAATCTAGCTCTGTGTCAAAGGCACAGATGCATAATTGTCCTGGTTTTACGTGTTTTTGAACACAGCTTGTCTACAGGAATAGAAGAAAAAAAAATAGTTTGACTTTCTACACATATAATAGGATAAAAATCTACCTAACTCAAGTTTAACAAAGCAATAGGTAAGAAAAAGTGTATGTCACAACAGTGAGAGGAGATTTGATGTCAAACCTGAGACTACCTGAGCTTTCACAAAGAAAGTTAATTACAGACAGATGCAAATGAAACAATGCTAAGCCTTGTACTATATGGAGAGGATTTTAATTAACAACTATAATATTCACTTTGAAATGGAGAGAATGTTTTGACATGACAATCAGTTCTAAGCAAAGCTTATAATAAAAAAAAAACACACTTTTTAATTATATCCCATTAAATTTACAGTAAAAAAAAAAAAAAAAAGAAAATCACATATGAGGTGGCTTGAAATTCACCTATAAAAATGTGAAGATGTGAAGATTTTACAACTAAAACCTGTGTATTTCATTAAGCGACAATGTTAATGTTATATCAATCCAAAATGTGTTAACTTTTTTGTTGTTGTTGTTGTTGTTGTTTTTTACTTAGAATTTTGACAGCATTTTACAATAACATTACAAATATAGTTAAAGTATTTACATTTCTTACACTATAGAATATACTGTAAGGTAACTTTGTTTTCCAAGGTGTTAACAAGTGCACCATTCTTCTGCTCAACTTATTCTTATGTACACACATTTATTTATGTAATAAATGTCCATCAAGCTGAATTGTGTAATTTTGAAATGCTATAAACACGATGCAATAAGAAATGACTAAAAAAGTTTGGTATGCATCTAATTTAAATAATTTGTTTAAAAATGACTTGTATTTATTTATTTTTTAGCTTATGATCTGCCTCCATGCATGAACTTGCCACACCCAGCCATAAAGGGGCCCTTCTTTAACTGGACTCTGCTGAAAGAGGGCTACGGTTACACCCTGATCCATGGATTTTTTGCCACCCTCATTTTACAGGCACACCACAAGCCCAGCCAAGACTCAAATGGGTCAGAGAACAAAGGCACATCAAAGCCACACAACCAGGTCATGCACACACAGGCTAATGTGCTCCCAAGATGCAGCCATTCAACCTAAAACCAGGACCTTTGATGATAGCAGCCTGATGGACCATTGTTAAAAAAGAAGCCATCAGCAAATATGAGCAAATCTACTCTCAAGATAATGCAGGCCTGAACTACACACACGGAGACCAGAGCGAGGCACAGCATGATACAGAGTCTGATAATGAAAAATACAGTACTTCCATCAATGAGCTTGCGTGTATGAGCGTGTGCATGCATGTGTTTCATCTGCGCTCATAATAAACCCTAAAACAAAGACTTACATTTCTAGTCTGAGTGTTATCGCCCAAATTCGCTTTTTAATCTCGTCCTCGGCCTTCTGAGTTCCTCTTACACCATTTTACTCTGACTAGTGGAGAAACAGACAAAGACAGAGACCTAAGGAGATGTTACTGGACAATGGAAAATGTTCGCTCTTGTAGTGGGCTTCAGTTTGAGAGGTTCAAGGAGGACTGAGACAACAGCTTCTCGCTTGGCCAGAGCGCAGGGCAGAACCACCAGCTGGTTCCCAGTGGAGCTGGAAACTCTCCCCGCAAAACACTTCTCAACACTGGGCCAGGATGAGAGTAGCTTCCTCTTGCTCTCCTGGGGTTCTTCAACTGAACCCAGACCTGATGTATCTGTCATCTAGAGAGAAGAGGAATAGGCAGCTGACATGCCCAAGCTTGTGGTCATATGCGAGAAGCATTGAGACCTATTTGTCCACTGGTTCAATTTTATTCAGAGAGGAAAAAACAACAAATTAGGCAAAAAAGATAAGTTTTGTTTAAAGCAACAAACATTTCCATTATTATTATTATATAGCAACCACAAGCACAAGCACTGTCTGTAGCATTTGGTTAAGCAGAAATTTCCTTAGTCCAGAATTCTGCCCCACATGTATATAATACACTATATATGGTTTGATTTGCTGTGATTGTTACATCATGCAACTACTAAATCACATGACCAGCCAAAAAACAGTACTACTTTATCTCAGTTTTTCACTTCATCCTATTATTAGACACTATTTTGTATTTTTATTTTAATAACACACACAAAAAAAAAAACTCAGATGTCAAAAGTCTAAACCACACTGAAAATATGGGGGGAGGAAAAATATTTGAAATAAATAAATAACTCAGATTTTGGTCCAAATAAAAACAGATTTTGGTCCAGTTAACCAGCAACAAGCACATACAATGAATGAAGTATATAGTATTTTGCATATTTTGTTGGTCAATTTCGGTACCCACATAGAAATTTAACTGGTCCTGCACATATGAACCCTAATTATCAGTATGTTCTGATTGGCTGTGATTGTCTCTTCAGCATCTTTACTTTCAACTAGGGCCGGGACTCGATTAAAACAATTAATCTAATTAATTAGAGGCTTTGTAATTAATTAATCGCAATTAATTGCATATAAATATTTGACCTGAGAACAGTTAGAAGTAATTTTTTTTCACATGGATTTATAGTATACCATTGAATGATGTCTGAATACATAAGCTTAAGCAACAAAATATTGTTTATTCTAGCAGACCAGTGCAATTTTTGCTATTAAGTGTAGCAATAGCATATTTAGAAACAATTTAGAAATAGTACATTTCAGAAATTCAGGAAGCTTATAGGACCTTCTGTAAAGTGTTTTTTAAGTAAAACACAATACTGTCAATTACATTCAGAACATTGGAAACACTGACTATTAGAAAACTGAAGAAATCTCTCTGTTGCTTCAGAGGCCATAACATACTAAGTCCAACTCTCAATAACCTTGGCCAAAACAATAAAGAGTTAAACATAAACTGCCAGTTGCACCAACAAAATAGTACATAGTTCAACATAAAGTGTAAAGTCCACGCTAGCTGTTTTGCGTTGAGGTGATACTTGAGGCTCTATGTGCTGCGGGATATGCGAACGCTAGTTGGTGCTCCAGGATAATCGGTCCGCCGAAACTCATCCAGTGAGAAACGTTCCGCGGTGCAAAAATAAGTTATTAAAAATGCAGGAATTTTTTTTTCTGTAATTAATTAATCTTAGTTAACACGTTATTTTTTTGTGTAATTAATTAATCTCAATTAACGCGTTAAAGTCCCAGCCCTACTTTCAACTTAGTCAGACAATACCTGTCACGGAATGCTTTCAAACTGGAAAATCTAATTGCAGCTTTTATTGAAATGTCAACCCCCAAAAGCAGAAAGCAGAAAAAAAAAACATATAAAAGGTAATCCACAAAGTAAGCCACAAAACAAAGAATAGAAAACACAAGGAAGCAAAACACAATACTGATGCAACCAAGGACACATTAAACAAGATATGTATCAGGTGAAGCTAAGGTAAATGACAAACAGCTAGCAAAAGGAGCAGATTCCTGACGGTCCATAAATAGTCAAATTGGTCCAGGAGGGAGGTGGAATTGAGCTAGACCAAGGGTGGGGACGATGGGTCAGGCACGTGTGGCGGAAGACAACCTGGAGCTAGAGGCAAACAAGGAGGCTAGGGCCAAGCTGACACGTCAGGGGGCCAGAGTAGGGCTGGGTATTGTTCAAAATCTTTCGATCCGGTGCCAATTTCGATACCTCAGTTTCGATACCGGTTCCTAATGATACTTTTTTCGATACCATATGTTTTAAAATCCATATAAACATCAACACAAATACATTAAACACAAAACTTGTGTGACTGCAAGTATCATCAGAAAACCTCCCCGTCACGTAGTGGTGGACAGCCAATCACGGCGAATTTAGGTCCTTTCATGCACGTATGCTACAAGCTCACACAGACACAGCCGCTTGGCTTTTGGAACCGAAAGATAAATCATTTTTCGATACTCATAGTATCAAAGTTTTTCATTCGATACCATAAAGGCATCGAAGTTCGGTACCCAGCCCTAGCAGAGTGGGGCCAGCAGGGCAGGAAACCACCATGTCAGAGCCAGCAGAGCAGGCAGCCATCTGTGTTGAGCAGGTGACCAGCAGAGCAAATAGGAGCAAAACTTACAGCAGAGACAATGACCATGACAGCAGAGCAGATATCCACCAACGTAAAGTAAACAAGGCATTACACCACCAAGGTGGATTAGGCAAGACTGAAAAAGAAAGCACAGAGAGGTTAACAGTGGCCATAACAGGGTGAGCACAGAGTTCATTGTTTGTAAATGGTTGCCCATGCCTTTAGAGGAGCTGAAATAATCACCGGCGCCATCTCTGGAGGTTCTGCAGTGGATGCCACCACCTCTAGAGGTTCTGCAGTGAACTCCAATGCAGACTCCTGGACTAGAACAAGCTTGTGAGTGAACTCATAAACATGTATGGAATCCAAAGTAGATTCCCGGACTGGAGTGGGCTCTGGAGTGGATTCTGAGGGTTCCGGATTGGAGCTTGTTCATGAAAGGACTCTGAGGGCTCGCTGATGAGAACAAGCTCTGGAGTGGACTCTGAAGGCTCCCAGATTGGAGCAGGCACTTGAGTGGACTCGGAGGGCTCCCGGACTGGAGCAGACTTTTGAGTGGACCCTGAGGGGTCCTGAACTGGAGCGAGCTTTTGAGTGGATTCGGAAGGGTCCTGGACTGGAGCTGTCTCTGGAGTGGAGTCTGAGAGCTCCCGGACTGGAGTCAGCTCTGAAGTGGACTCTTTTGAACGAACTCACCTTTTTTAACAACCAAAAAGTGTTGGTTTCATTGTCTGTTGTGGAAGTACAGATGTTCCTCTCAGTGATAGCAGAGGAGCGAATCCAGCAAGAGACTGATGGGGTGATGCAGAATGAAAAACGTTTTTCGTGAGTCGCGGCAGTAGAGGCGGTGCAACTATAGTGACATGAATAATCCTGCCCACTTTAAAACGATACTAAACTGCAGTGGAAATGCAAACTGAGCTGAGCTGAGCCATGCTGTGCTGTACTGAGCCATGCCAATCCTCTCTGCTCTGGAGTGGTCTCTGAGAGCTCCCAAACTGAAACTGGTTCTGGAGTGGACTCAGAGGGCTTGCCATAATGGATCAGGTTCTGGAGTGGACTCTGAAGAAGGAACAGTTTCTGTAACAACCAATGTTGGGGCCCTTGTGACAGCAGCTGCTCTGGCCGAAATCAGTGGTGGATCCACCAAACTAGATATCAGCCCAAGTACCTATGGAACAGCCGAGTGTCCTCAAAAGCAACATTCACGATGATTGGTAACACAGTAGTGACGTCCATGATGGCCATTTTGTGATGAGACTCTGGAACAGTCTACATGGGCTCTGGATTGACTGGAGTGGACTTCATCTTCACGAGTGGACCTCCTTCTTCTAGACCTTCGCTTCACACTGGGAGTCAAAGGGCTTAAGCTTGTGGGAAATTCCCTTTGGAAGGGTTCTGATAGACCTGGTGTTGCCCACGGAGTTCAGTGATGGAGACAGCTGACAAAACCCCAGAAGTCCAGGATCCCTTGACTCTCCCTCTCCCACTGGGACATAGGGTCAACCAGGCATACATTAAAAAAATCCTTGAGTGTTCCATCATTATATTCCAACCCGCTGCAAAAGTCCTAACAGTCTGTGCAAAAGCTCCTACCTCCATTTCTTGCTGATGCAGAGACATCAAAGCCTGATGTCGAGCCATTCGCTCCTTCTTCGTGACAAGAGGAGAAACCTGGATATCCATAGTCCAAACCAGATAAAACACAGCCTAACTGATGGATCCATAGTGGAGTCAGTATTCTGTCACTGAGTGCTCTCAAACAGGAAGATCCAATTGCAGTTTTTATTGAAGAGTTAAAAAAAAACAGTACTGGACACAGGCAAAAGCAGAATAAAACATACAAAAGGTAATGCACAAAGGAAGCCGCAAAACAAAGAACAGAGAACACAAGGTAACAGAACGCAATACTGACACAACCAAGGAACGAGGTATATATCAGGTGAAGCTAATAGGTAAATGACAAACAGCTTGCAGTAATGAAACAATAATCGGTGCAAGAGGTTATGGGGAATTAAGTCCAGGACAGACAAACAATGCCCCAGAAGGAGTGCCCTCTGGTGGCTGAGATGGTCACTCAACCAGCTGGCAGTTACAATTTTGCATCTAACCGAATATATTGCTACTTACATAATCTCAATAACTCCCTTATCATTAAGCACATTTTTTTTTTAAATAAAATTGCCCAAACAAACCCAATCAATACACAGAGCAGTTAAGAAGAGAAGTGAATAAAAGAATATTCCTATTACAAAAGTACAGGGTTCAGGTTCTAAACCACAGTCAAAATGTTGGGATTTAAAGTCTAATTTAAACTTCAAAGTTTTAGGAATTGTAAATTATTGATGTATTGTATTAAAAAGAACAAATAATAATTTGCGCTAGTATTCTGTATTGTAATGTACTGTAAATATGCAGTACATAAAAAAAAAAAAAAAAAAAAAATGCATCCTATATTTAATCCTAAACCTGCATGTGTACGCATGAATTTATGTGTTTATTATCAGGCTTGACTATTTTGGACAATGTAAATCACACCACACCATACCCAATGCACTCCATTTAAGCAAGAAACAAGCAGGCCCGCAGCACAGCTATTACAGATCTGCAGAGAGCCTGATACATTCTGACTCTTTGTGTAATTGTCTCTCGCATCTGAATACAAATTCCCAGCCCCCGTGATTCGTCATATTTATTTATTCCTTTTTCCTCCAGCTACATCTTTTATTAGTCCTGCTCTCTGTGTCAGGATTTAATTTCTGCGGGAAAAAACAACACAGGCAGTTGATTATTGTTATTAAGAATGTGATTTTGCAACGTCAGAAATAAAATCTATGGCACATTAAAGTGACAGATTAGAGGGAGGAGGAGTGTTCATTTACAAGTGTTAAGACATCACGTCGCATTGCCCGGCAACAGCAAATGAAAATCAACTGTTTCCTACTGTTTGTGTGATACAGACGGATGCTCGAGGGGAGGTGAGGGACAGGAGTGAGAGCGGTAACTGTCAGCTTTAGAGGAGGGGCAAAGATGCTAGGATCGCAGTCCCCCCCCCCCCCAGGATGAAGTGGACCCCTCCTCCTTTTACCTAGAGAAATGAAGCAGTTTTATCTCCTCATCTCTGAGGCACCATGTGCAAGATATGACCAACGACAGGGGAAATTATGGAGGAGATTATCTGTGCCATTGTTACATTACATAAACTCTCATTTCCTTTTCATCCAGGATAAAAGTGGTTATGCTTACTAACCTGACAAATTTCACAAATACGAACATTATGTTAAAATGACCAATTTGATGGGCTTGGTATTAGTCTTAATAAGAAAGACACAGCGGGATATTTATGTGACGTAATATGTGATGACAAATCAATAGTCCCAGAAGTGTTATAATGATAATGGGTGTAAAGGTGGTGATGCTTATGTTATAATGGAGTGTAAAAATAAAAAAAAAATAAAAAAAATATCCTCAATGTGAGTAACAGTGGAAATGGTGGAGTGGCTGGAAAAATCATAATGGATTTAAAAGTGCTAGCAATCGTGTAGCATTAATAATGTAACAATGGTAGCGATGATGTAACAATAGCCAGGATGACAGTAGAGAGCAATGGTTGAGTTCCCGGAAGAAGAAATCCCATTCACTTTCTCTGTAGGGGAATTGACTTTTAATGATAACTTATAAACCATTCACGGCAGACCTACTGTAAGCTACTAGGTTATTAGCAGTAATGGTGCAACTGATGCAGAAATTGTATTTTATATTTTGTTTCATTGTTTCATTGTCAAAAAATACAAAATGGAAAAAAAAAATAAGCATTTTAATTCAAAACGAATAAAATTAGAAGCAAAAACGTAAAATATCCAAACAGCTCGAAAAAGTTTGTTACGACTAAAATAATAGGCTATAACATTTACCAATTGCAGCGCAGGTTATTTAACATCCAATCTTCCAACAAATCAATTTATAAATCAAATCAGCAAAGCGTGAGCACCAAATTAGCATATGTGAATGATTTCTGAAGGACCATGACACTGAAGACTGGAGTAGTGGCTGCTTAAAATTAAGCTTTCTCATTACAGGAATTAACAACATTTTAAAATATATTACACTAGTAAACATATTGGCACAAATTCAGAATATAGTCATGAATCATTTAGATAACCATCTCTGAAAATCAAAAAGCAACAATGTATAAAACTCAAGAATAAAATATGAAATTAGACATAATGGTAAATAACTCTAAAGCAGACATTGTGATTCATTTTCATGTTATCACTGAATAAATTTTGATTAAGCTACTGTAGAAACTTGATCCTTTTCTGTAAGCTTCTTCTTTACCTCTGTATATGATGCCCTCAGATATGTGTCTGCTGTCTGATTTCAAAGCTGATTTCAAAGTTGACTTAATCAAAACCAGGGGCTCACCAATCAGTGATCTCAAACACTCAGAAAAAGACAGACAGACAGATTGCCAAACAGATACAAGCAGCAGCAGGGTGGGAGTCTAAAGAGGTATGGTTAAGTATGATCAATAAACATTTATGATGAGCAACTATAAAAAAAAAAATAATAAAAAATAATAATAAAAAAAAAAAAATATATATATATATATATATATATATATATATATATATATATAAATATATATATATATATATATATATATATATATATATATATATATATATATATATATATATATATATATATATATATATATATATATATATATATATTATAGATGCCATTGTGTTGTCCTCTCTGACCTGATTCATATTTTGTGCAACACATCTTCACTGTTCAGCCACTGATTTTTATTTGTTTTAGAACAGATATTAAAATAATTCTTTGTCCCCAAAATTCGGTTTTGTCCACCCTCATGTTGTTCCAAACCTTTATGACTTTATGTATAACACAATAGATGTTATAGTATGCTTAGAACTGTCAGATTCAGTCAATAATCACTTTCATCACATGCAATGAATATGAATGATGACCGAGGCTAACATTTTGCCAAAAACATTTTATTTTACATGGAATAAAGTCTGTGACAGAATGTTTATTTTGGTGAAATGTTCCTTTAAACATTTCACTAATCCATAGACTTAAATTTACTGAGTTGAACAGATACCGTGATTAGGAATTCAACACATATAATGCATTCTGGGAATGGAAGTGCTCTTTTGCAATGATCGACATAACTTATATTACTTATATAACATAACATACATATTTTAATTTCTGTTCATTTTATTTTCTACATCCATAAAATTCAAACGCCAATTCTGCATCCTGTTTGCAATTTCAAATCAAATTAAATTTTAATTCAAATTCTGAATTCTGAATTTATTTAATTCAGAATGGCATACATCCCTGTTACCCAAATAATAGTGATTAAATAATGCAATTGATTGAACCTAATAAAATAACAAGCAAACACTCTTATTAGCTACAAACAAGCAATGACACATCGTCCCCTTGGAATTATAAGGTTCTATCTGACATTTTTGTCAAAATTGAGTTATTCACATATTCTTATTCTGTGACAACTTATTTACATTATGTGATGGTTTTTTGAAGTTGTGTACATTTAGGGACTTTTTATTGAAAAAACAAAAAGGTTCTATCTACAAAGACCAACTCTAACTTGGCTCTATAAGGTTCTATCTGCGTGAGCCAATCAGCACTTCGAATGCACAGAAGAGGACCAATCAGGATCAACTTTATATGTCGTGTCACCGGCTTTAGATCGCAGTGTTAGGATTATGGCACGAAACAACGTTTTTAAGAAACCTGAAGATCTACAATTTTATTGACGATCTTGTCAAGGACCGCAGCTCGAATTCCAGGCAAGTTCACTCTTTATTTTTTTAGGTCTTGCTGATAAGATTGTTTTCATAGTTAGACACCACACTAGCCAGCAGCGCTAGCTTTATAGTTCCTGATATTAAGAGGCAAGCACTAAGATTAAAAAAAAAAAAAAAAAAAAAAAAAACTAACGAACCTATCCTACTCAAAATAGTTTGTTTACAGTAAGTTATGATCATTATGTGAACAAGTGAAAGATCGTTAAAGCAGTTACCTCAGTATTAAAACGATTTAAGAATGATTGTAGACTGTGTAGCTACTCAATGGGATACCATGCTAAATATATATAATATAAATATTGTGTTTAAATATGAATTTTTTCACATGTATTTTTTTTCTCCAGGCAGGTGACAAGGTAGATGCAGCAGGGCCTAGGGTCTTACCAGACAAACCAGTGACTGCACCTAACGGTTTACAAATTAAAGACCTGGGGTCTACTCAGAAAAGAAGAAACGGGAGAAGTGTCTCAGATAAAGTCTGTGTTTGAAAAAAATGAGTCACAGAGAGTATAATAGTCATTTTTTTGTGATGTATATATAGTCAGTGAATCATTTTTCAATGATTATTAAACTTTATGAATTAATTTGCTGAAACATGTCTTTTTTCTTTTTTTTTTTTTGCAGTTTTTCTTCTGTCTAAACAAAAGAAAGATTAAATTAACAATTTCTGCAATAATGTGTTTAATTACCCACCAAATTGTTACTAAAATTAACATCTGCACTCAACAAAATATTTAGACCTACCTTGCTTAATTTGAAATGTCCTAAATACATGAAAATGCTAAAAATATAAAATAAATGTCATAGAAAGGATACAATTTTACTTTCTAACACATTTTGAGACATTGCTACAACATTAAGTTTGTATTCAATGTTCAAATAATGTTTTGGCAGATAGAACCTTATAATTCTAAGTGAAAAGTGTTTTTTTTTTAGAATTAGAAGGTTCTATCTGCATTTGACTCATTCCAAAAATCCCCATTTACAAATTCGATAGGATTTTGATATTGTATATTTAGAATACATTTAGGGTCCGTTATTTTCGTGTTTGAAAGAAACTTGTTCCCCATATACATTTTCCTATATGTAATGCAAAAACTTTGAAGCTCAATATCTCAAAACTGCTCAGAACGCAGATAGAACCTTATAATTCCAAGGGGACGACATATTAACGTAACTAATAAAAATGCACTACGAAAAGTGTAGTAATATATAGTGTTACATGGAGGAGCAAAATCAGATGACACTGATAAGCATCATACAGAATAAATGTCATATCATACAGAATAAATGTCATCCTAATCTTAAAAACTAACAACTCACAAAACTTAACAACTTAACAATCAGGACAGTGTCAAACCCCAAAGTTGAAAACATAACAAAAAGTCAAACCAAACAGCCAATTAACCATTAACAGCAACATTTTAACTCACATATTTCATCTATTCTATACGATTTTACTTTCAAGTTCACATTCTCCCATATCTGCAGTCAATGGCCCTGAATTATCTGCAATGATCTAAATCACAATTGTACAATAGCAGATTATTTTTTCCTCAGGAGCTTTCTGGTTAGACTGCTCGACAGGAGCGTAGAGATCCGAATCAATTACCGAGGTCAGGCTGGCCTTAGGAGTACTTCTTAGAAAATCTTATTCTTGTTATGCAAGCCTGCTCAGTATATTAGAGCTTTTGATGGACAGTGTATAATGTATGATACATTAATCTCCACTATTTCAATTTCTGAGACTGGGGCTGTAAAATTGTTATGCTGCATATCTAATTCTCTTTTTTACCCCGTTCCCCCTGAATAGCCGATTTATGCCTCTCTCAGAAGCTGGGGTGCAGCTCCCATTGTGGACCCTATGGTACATTAAGAACAGCCAACATCAGCTCTCAAATCTTATCTTGTTAAATCAGACAAACGCAAGTGGCTGAAAGGGAGAGAATTAATGGGAAGGATGCTGGAGGGAGAGAACGGAGGGTTTTAATGCAGGGTGTGTGTGTGTGTGTGAGAGGGGAGGACGCAGCTGAGTGAAGATGGGTATCTGCTGTCAGGGTTGCAGTAACACTGCTGGCGTCTTGGGTTCATATCCCTGCCATTCGCCGTGTCGATTGTGCCGTAGCTGATGTATCTAATTCATCTTGAAGTGTGATAGTTTATGACACAGAAGGTGCAGAAAGAGATGCTCGCGATGAAATATCATATTGTGGTCTACTGTGAAAGAGAGAGAAAGACTGAAAACAAGAATGTAAATATGTAATTGATGGGTTTATGGCTCAAATCTCTCGGCTAACCACGCATGCTTACCTATGGAAAGTCTCTCTACCCATAATCCCCGCAAACCACTCCTAGCACTCTCTTCCTCTCTCAAGAGCCGTTCATACCAAGGATGACTACTATCAAGTTTGAATAATTTACCCAATTCTACAAGAACAGGGAACTTCACACCACACATATATTTTACTGTAAATTGAAGTTAAATCTGTAAAATGTAATGTTTCTACCGTGTTCTTTATGATAAAGTTCTGGCAAGTTTTTTTTATGTCATTTTTTTTTTACGTTTATGGTTGCACATACAAACTCGCTGGAAACTTGTTAGAATGAATGTTAAAAAATCAAAAGTACAAAGTAAAGTCACGAGAACCAATGAAAAAGAAACAATCCAACAATTTTGTAGAGCAAGAACAAACAAAAACAGTCAAGTGATTCCCAACCAAGCATACATGCACCCCAGGGGGTCCTTAAGCAGGTTCCAGGTGGTACTTGGATTCAGATTTTGCTTTGTTAAACTTGTGTCTTTGGTGTCTGTGTGCCATAACTTCTCATTAAAACGTGTCCAAATGACAGAGAATTTGTTTGTGGGTGATATTTCATACTTGAGCTTCGGTGGTATTTAAATTCCACCATTCAGAGAGTGCAAATTAGTTTGAGCACTTTTGTTAAACATCTCATCTGGGTTTCATTTATAAATATATTTGCTCTTAGGTCTTCCTAGAAAGTTTCTTTGCAACTATCCACTCAACTGTAGACAAACAGACTCAAGTGTCTTATTAAATAGAGCAGAAACTACAAGGTCAGTCTCTTTCTCTGACAGTACTGATCGGTATTAGTTGATCGTAATAATGATCACTTTAACTCTCCACAATCTGAAGCATTTTTAGGACCCTGGCTTGTGTGATTAATTTGGTAAATGATGGTTTTGAGACAAGAATTTTTGCTACAAAATGATGTCAGAATGAAGACCAACCTACCGACTCCCATAAAAAAATATACTGAGGTACAGAAACTTTTGTAACCAGACACAATGCCGCAACATGCGGCAAAAGGTATATTTTCGATTTCATCTTTTCAGTTTTTGTTCTAACCAGTCGCCACTTCAAAACATGATGAGCGACAAGGAATTCTATTTTTAGAATGATTTCTATTTCTGCAACTTTGTAGCTGACAGCTTAGTTACTGATTGTGTTTTGTATATTAAAATGGTTTAATCTGAGAATGAATATCATTTTGTGTGACGTTAACAGTCATAATGAAAAAGGCAATGAATAATTTTCCTCAGATCTTGATAATAACTTGATGGAAGCAAGAAAATTTTAACTGTGAACTCTCTATATATATACATATACAAAAATCCATGACAAAGATTTAATCACCGAGTATGTACTATGAATAATGTTAAAATGGTTTATTTCATGCACTTATCTATTTCTTTCTACCTGCAAGACAGAAGTGCAAGAAAAAGCCTGCCCACATGATCTTCGGATTGGCTGTGATTTGTGACCGATTTTGTGACTACATTTTGTAGATATGTGGCAGAAAAACTAGCTTGTTGCCAGATTTTTATTCCATTTTGTCTAGTTACGACATGGTGTAATATTAGATGAATGGAACATTGTGGCTTGGTCTAAGTGAAGAGCTGCCTGAGCCTCAATGACGGGAAAATGAGGAAATACTGGTCTAGTAAGACTTATACCCTAGTCACAGATAAATGCATAAATTCTGAAATTTGGAAGTGCCACTGGATTACTGAGTCAGACTACATATTCTCTTGTATCACTGCTATTCTGTCAGAAGAAGCCATCCAGGCCCTGAGGTCGTGATACTGGGTCCACAGTGGAGGGGTTAATTTGATTGTGGCAGAACAATGGCACTGTAGCCTCCCTCCTAGAAAAGCATACTAATTACAAAGCCTGCCCTTGATCCTGACCTTGGTGGGTCACTTAGCAGTTGTGATCTGTCTCTGACTCTTAATAAAGTCTCTTTCACCCTTGTGAACCAGAGTGGCAGCCTCTCCTCTCGTTTTCTCTTTCCCTCGCTCTCCCTCTCTCTCCGTCCCTAATTACCAGCATGCTAAGCGGGCAGAGACATAATGACTCGGGCCATCACTCTCTCAGCGCCTTGCAAAACCAATTCCAGTGACAATCGTTTCAAATGAACTGCAACACTCACTTGCTGTCCTGAAGGAAAAAAAATAAAAATTAAATAAATGGACAATAATATGGGTGTTACTGCAGCCTATTTGGAAAACATGTTATTGAAAAATTCAGCAACATTTACATAAAAGAATGGAACTAATTATAACTGTAATTATAATATACATTTAAAAAAGAAAGAAACAAAAACACTACTAAATCTACTACTACTACTACTGCTACTATTATCATGGACCACAAAACCAGTCATAAGTAGTACGGGTTTTACTTTAGTTTTCTGGTTCATAGTTCCAGTAAACACATATTTGAAAGAGTCAACATCATAAACCATGAAGAATTTTGGCTGCACTAATATTAGTAAGATTTATGAACCATTAAAATGTACATAAAATAGACTGATCAACACTGAAGCCCTACTCCCTTTACTCGTGTGAAATGACCACAGCTGACATATAATGCTTAAAAAGAATGAATGAATAAATAAATAAATAAATAAAAATAATGTGGTAACCTATCAATCCAACAGTTTCTTCAAGTTAAGTCTTCAAGATAATAAAAAAAAATAATAATAATGTGCAAATGTTATCATTTGTTGTTATTATTATGTGAATTTGGCATAACAGTCCTTTGCGTCACACCTCTGCACTGTAAACACATTCATGCATCACTCCTGCATTATGAAGCAAATTTCATTATTTTTGCATAAAGCTATTTACAATTTTTTTTCCCCCAGAATTTCCTCTAACAGCATGCAGACATTACGAGTAGTCGATGAAGCCCTCGTTCTGTGGGCCAGAGCGACAGTGCAGATTTAAAATGCAACCCCAGGAGGCCAAACAATAAGCCTGTGACAGGGAAGAGAGGGGGGAGTCCAGACAGTCAAGAATAATGGCTGCATCTTTCAAGTTGGATCAGGTCCTTCTGTAATGAAGAGAGGAGCTCTTTTCCTCTTGTGTGACAGCGACAGCGAAAGAGAGAGAATCATCTTGGGTCTCGGTCTCTTCGGTGTGGGATATGTAGAGACCGAATAAGAGAGAGAGAGAGAGAGAGAGAGACGGACAGCAGGGAGGCTGGGATAATTACACACTGTTTGTGCATCCAGGAATACGAATCCGGAATGCTGGCGTACAGGGAAGGGACTGAGTGCTGATGATGTTTTTAATGAAAAGAAAACAAAAACAAAAAAAAAAACACCTTATTTACTCCTCTCAGATCGTTTACTCTTTTACAGTGTCACAGTTAATTGTACAACAGAACAGAGGCTTGTGTTTACACATATATATGTGTGTGTATAAAGTTTCAGATGCTTTGGTTCTCTAATTCTCTTTTTCTTTTTCATTCTTCTCTCTCCAGAGTTGAAGCGTGTTCACACTTGGTAGCCAACAGCTGAAGAACAAGCCGTGATTTCAGTAGGTATCTACCCTGTGGCCCACTCCAGTTCCTTTAAAGGAGGGGAGAGGCGCGCACACGAGCACGCATTCACGAATAAACAGCAGCCGGTTCCGAGAGGATGAATGAAAGTGTGTTCTCACTGCTAACTGCACCTCCTTGCAGTTCATTTTCATGCAACAAATACTGAATATTTATCAAGTGTCAGGAACAAGCAGTTCACTACACATTCATGTTAGACCAGTGTCATTTTAGTATTATTTATATATTATTATAGTATTATTTATAATTAGATAATATATATATATATATATATATATATATATATATATATATATATATATATATATATATATATATACTAGGGGTGTAACGGTTCACAAAATTCACGGTTCGGTTCGATACGATACACTGATGTCACGGTTCGGTTCGGTTCAGTTCGATACGTTTTAGATACAGCAAAATGTAAAAACATCTCAACTTTTCAGAATGCCGCAAGCGCACCGCGGGTCATGTGACAAGAACCAACCAATCAGCTTCATCCTTTCCCGTAACAACGTTGAGAGCTCAGCCAAGATGAAGGAACAGCTGATCATAGTTGTATATGGATTGCAATTTTGAAATAAATTCAGTAGCAGAGCTACTGCAAGCGATTTTTAGAGCTGCAAATCCATTTATCCTTCGCTGAAATTTCCGCGTCTCATGGAGAGAGCACGTCATTGTTGCTTAGCAAAGACAGACGCCTCAGGAGAAAGACGCGCTTAGCGTTTTCCATGCGTTTTTAGGCACGATATGTGAACGGCCCCTAAGGCGCTCGCTCACTCAGCACGCGCTGAAGGCTCGTTGCAAAATGTCTAATGCATTTAACAGACCAGAAATATAAGATCCTAAAATAACCAACAGGTCTGGTGTTTGGGTTGGATTCCCTGTAAGCTATAGTGTCTAAATGCTGCAGGGATAGTTTGCTGCGTGCATGTTTCTCCTTTTTTTCGTCTTTTCCCAGATAGTACTGACGCATATATCCCAGATATTCCCGCGGTTTTTTTTTTTTTTGTAATCCCGCTGGTGTACCCTGTCATGTTGCAGATGCGACATACCGTTGTTTATTTATCCACCACTCTCTTGCCATCACCATTATAGCTTAAAGGGAATCCAAAGTGCACCCAAACACCAGACCTGTTGGTTATTGGAGGATCTTCTCATTTCTAGTCTGTTAAACGCATTGGCTATTTTGCAACGAGCCTTCAGCGTGTACTGAGTGAGCGAGCGCCTGCTGAGTAGCCTAACATAAACATATAAGATGGTGTTTTTTTCTTCTTCGGGAGTGTCAGGGGCGTTGCCTGTTACGTTGTTTGGGTTATTGGGCTACCTTGTTGAACGGATATCATTATATTTCTTTCTCTCTCTTTTTTTTTTTTTTTTCAAATATAATTAATTACTCCAACGAACCGTTCGGTATACATAATGCGTACCGCGTACCGAACCGAAAGCGTCGTACCGAACGGTTCAATACGAATACGCGTATCGTTACACCCCTAATATATACAGTATATTCAGTTTTTATTTTAACGTTAGTTTAAGTTTTAATAATTGGCCTTCATCATTTTTTTGTTTATATATAAATATTATATTTTAACATTTTAACAAAAACACTAAATAGTGTTACTGCGTTACTGTATATTTTTTGTATTATTGATATACTGTTATAATATTTAGTAATAATTTTTATATTTTTCATATTTTCAATTTAAATTGTATATTTTTCAACAAAGAAATAGGTAATTTTGAAATTTACTTTTGTCATTTGAATTAATTTATATATATATATATATATATATATATATATATATATATATATATATATATATATATATATATTAGTTTTAGTAATTTTAGTACTTTAATTTCAATTATTTGCCAACGCAGCATTTTAATTTTTTTTTTAATGAAAAAATAAAGTAAAAGCAAACCTTTTACGTTTTAGTTAACAATAACAACACAGTGATAGATGGTTATTTCCCAGATTTGCACACCACTGGCAGGCCTTGTAAAAAAGTTAATTCAGAACCTTGCATATGCATGAGTGACCACAGTAAACTCGGTCAGTCCCGCCGCGCACAGCATGAGTGTAAAACGTCCACCAGGTTGCAATCTAATGAAGAGCTGTTTCATTCCCCGACCGTCAGGGTCCTCTCTCAATGAATACCACACTTACTGTATCATCTATCAGTCCTGGCAGCCACACTGTCACACACAACTTCCTGCTCCTCGTGTGTGTATGCGGAGCAGTGAGGCCTGGGCTGCGGTGGGCTATAATGAGGCCCTTTGGTGGCTGTAAAGACTAGAGAGGAGAGAGAGAGGAGGAATCTCACATATAGCTCTATTTGTCTTACAAATATCACACTAACTACCAATTACAGCACCATAAACCTCCTGCCTACTGCTTACCTCCCTACCCATAATGCAGGACACACAGATGCACTGGGCTAAGCCTCCCTCTCTCTCTCTCTCTCAGCTGGTGTGGTAGAAGAAGCTGTGGTTGTTGATGCAGGAAGCACAATCAATGAGGCTGGTAATGAGGTCTTTCTTAAAAGAGTAGAGGGGCTGCTGGATTAATACTAGGATAGAAACAGAAGAGGGCAAACCTGGCACTGTCACTTCCGGTTTCACTACTTCACTCCGGCCAAGGGTAAAGCTGGCAGCAAATCACTTTAAAAGTACCCTGAAAAAAAAAAGAAACAAAAAAGCATGCATGCATTAAAATAAATGAATACATTTAAGCAGGCATTAACGGTAAATATAACTGTGTGTGTCTATTTCAAGTGGGGTTTAAAAGTCTGACAACACACTAAAAACCTAAGATCTAAATCTTGAAATATGCAGTTCTCAAGAAAAATTTTGGAATTTTGAAATAGTACATGAGGAAAGATTATGAGATTAAAGTAGAAATATCTATTTTAAAAAAGCAATTTCTCAAAAGTATTAGAAAAAAAAAAGTTTTTAAAAATATGTTCAAATGTTATTTTTTTTTTTTTTTTGAAATGTCTAAAAAAAATGACATGAATCACTTTTCATATCAATTTTCATCATGATAATAAAAAAATAATTTGTAATAGATTGACTGAACTGTTGACTGAAAAAAAAACTATTGAAAAAAATATTGTTACGTAAACTATTTTGTACAGTATTCACTATGTTACATTACACACAGAAGAAACAGTTTTGACCAATCAGCATCACTGTCAGTCAGAATTATCTTTTTTTTTTCTGGTAGAGGTCGAAGTTCAATTAACAATTTTTTTTATTTTCAAAAAACACCTGTAATCAAATTCTGTGAAGATGGAAAATGAGCTTATAAAAAAAAATTGTGCTACCATATGAGGATTCTGTGTTTCTAATACATATTTCCATTTGCTGCTGAAAATAGGCCACTGATGGACAGAGCTTGCCAATAAACATGAGCTTATTAGCTGACGAGAGAGTCATCAACTGCGGATTTAACAGCTTTCCACCATTCATCCACTGGAGGTGTGGAGAGTTGCCCCCGCTGCCTGGATCTCTGAGCCCAGGCCAAGCTTCTCACTCTGGGGCCGCAGATCCAGCCGGCTGGCCTCTCCTGCGCGGCCCACAGCCCTTGCATTAACAGCTAAGCCTCAGCTGCTGGAAATGTTATTCTAATTAACAGGGGATTAAGTCATCATCTTCTCATGTAATACAGTCTGGATGGGAATTTCAATATGGAACGGCGGCCCAAAAAAAAAAGGCAGTTAGCATCTCAATAAATTACTCTTGACCCCCAGGATGACAGTCTATTGGCGCGTCAATTGCCTGCCAATTAAACCGACCCGTCCTTGCCAAAACTTTATTGGGATGGTTTGGGTTTTTCATCTGAACACAAATCATTGGGCTAGAGATGGAAGAGGGTACTACACGGCTGGCTGCGATCGCAAGTCTGATGGGAATTCTGACAAGTTTGAACAATAAAGTCTTCAGAGATATCACTAGCCTGACAGCTCCGCAAAAGCAGTTTCTTGTGAAGCGCAGATCTTTGATAAATGACCATATGTGGATTGTCACAAGCGAAGAGCTGAGAAACGTAAACACAAGTGGTCCGAACAGACTTCAGAGGAACCGGACAGGCAGAGGGAGCCCTAACAAGCCCACACTTTGATAGTCTCAAGCGGCTCGCTTTTTAAAAATGCATCAGTCATGTCGTGACATTTGACTAAGACTTATGGACTTAAAACTAGCTCAGCGGGGAGACTGTTTGGAGTGTGCAGGCTCGACCAGTATATTATGTTCTTTGGGGCGAGTGTGGATTGTGCCATTGAGAGACCCACTCATAAAAGGATTTGGACAGACCCAAAAAGAAATCAGCATGGCTCTTAGTATGGCTAACCCTGATGCAACCTGATGCAATTTAAAGCCACAAAAACAAAATATGTCAACAGAAAAAAAAAAAGAAAAAAAAATCTGTTAAGTGTCAATGGAACCAGAGCAAAAACATTGCATTGTTATTCCAAAAGCCCTAATCAGAGAAGTCTACTCTAAATAATTTATACATTTCAAGTCTATCTAGGACATACAGCACACATTATATCAAGTTATCATAAAAAGTAAGATTTAACACAGTGGCGTAACAAACAAAGTGACCAGTGGTTTTGGCTTCCTCGGAAGAACAATGTTTGTTTTTTTAAGAGAGGAGACAAATAAAACGAGGATGAGACTGGGTAAATTGACAGGCAGTCAGCAGGACTCCCTCTATGTGCTAAAGCATTGTTTTCTGCTCAGCTAAGCAGCAGCGAATTGATACGTTTCGCAATGAAGTGCAATGACAATTAAATTGTAACTGACCTGCATGTAACCATCATTATGTCTTTTCTCTTTACTGCCATCCCTGTTATTTAATCACACAGCATGCAAGCTTTTTTATTAGGCAGTAACACTGAGGACTACATCCTTCTGCCTATAAACACTCAAACTGAGGAACAATCACTTCACCCACCCGAGAGAAAAACCTCTATCCTGCTTCGCTGAATCACTGAGGGTGGAGTTTGTGCTGAGGTGCTGAAATCCTAAAGCCTGAAGCTTCCTATGAAAATACAAAGGAAGTCTGGACGCTACATACTCTATACTAATATAATATACACTACTGTTCAATAGTTTTGTAAGAATTTTTCAAATGTTTTTGAAAGAAAGTAATCTTGTCAAATATTTGTACATTTCCAAATGTATTTTTTTTCCTGTGATGGCAAAGCAGAACTTTCATCTCTTTTTTTTTTTTTTTTTTTTTTGATGATCAATTTAATGAGTCCTTGCTGAAAAAAAAAGAAAGTTTCAAAATATTATTTTTACAATCCTGCTTGGTGATGCTAATGGTGCAGAAATGACACACTTCACCTTTAAGTTCCAGCCAACCAGCTCTATCAGAGACTGTCACTAATAATGGTAAAGTTGTGCATTATACAGAGATTACAAATGTGACTGTTGCTTTGAAAATGCTCATGCCAGGAAATATATATGCTTATTTCTTGTGCACACTATCCATGTTGAATGAGAATGCTTTTGAAATACAATCCTGGCAGATTTGCTCTCTCTGGATTTATTTTACTCCCTGAATTACTCTAACATATAAGCACACAAATACAATCACACACATACAAACATTACATCCTTTCTAGAATAGCCAGTGCATTTTCATTTGCATAACAATTTCCTCTTGTTTCTCTGGTTAGATGGAATTCACAGCATGGTGTCTGCATAGTGAGCGCCAGGTCATTGCTATGTATATGCGGCAACAACAGAGAGAGAGATATGAAGAGAGAAACAAGCCAAAAAATCTGCGATAAAGGTATAAAATCACACACATGTAGCATGGTTAATGGCAAATAAAAATTCCCATTACATTCACACACTACCAATGCATAATAATAACCATTATTATTATTATTATTATTATTGAACATGCAACATCATGCTTAATAAGGTTTCAAAGCATTACATTTCTAACTGTAAAAAAATAAAAAAATAAAAAAATAAAATAAAAGTACCACACATATATTTACATGATGATTGTCTTCACACCAAAACCTTAAAACTAATTTGCATTATTATTATTATTATTATTATGCATTACACTGAGTAAAAATTCTAACATTACATTTCTAGCCGCATAAATATCCTTATATAAAATAAAATATAAAATAAAATTCAAGCACTACCCATAAATCCAGGGTAATAATCAATGTACCCCAAACCTTTCAAACAAATATTTTTTTCATATTTTTATTTTCAATATGGAATATTTGTATATGTATATTTATAGGAATATGCATATTTATTAAACCATCTTCCTCAGGGAACACTGACTGCCCCCCACAATGCAGGTGATTGCAGGGTTTACCATCTTCTCCACAATACAGTCAAAACTTGACCGACACAAACATACACACAAATACACACATCCCTGGAGAACTGATTCAACAGACAAGCTAGCTCTGTGTAGTAGGGAAGCGGATCTAGATTCCCGTGGATGTGAATTAAAACCAACAGGAGGAGGGTGGCTTAAGGTGGCGGACACAGCCTTAGATCCCCCTCCTGAGAATCCCTCTATCTCTCTCTCTCCCTCTGTCCCTACCTACTCCTTTACATTCTTCATCTCTCTTCTCTACTGGGACATATAAAAAGCACGTAGACCCCAGTGACACCAAAACCAGAACATTCTCTTTCCTCCTCCTGCTTTCTCTTCTCGTCTCTTTCCTGTCTTTCTGTCCTCTGTGGTGCCGTTCAGATACAGGAGAAAGTCCTCAAAGAGAAATCTTGATCAGACTGGGAAATGAGGTGGAATTTAAAGTTGAGAAAGAGCGTTGCTGCTTCTTGTCTTGTCAACGTTTGCAATATAGGTCAAAGCAAAGTGTTAAAGACTTAAATTGTTAAATCCTGATATATATATATATATATATATATATATATATATATATATATATATATATGTAATCTATTATATGTATATGTAATCTATAAGACACTTTCACAAGCTCTTCATCAAAATCTCTCAACCTTGTCCTGGTCCAAAACAGGCACAAACGCGCGCGCACACACACACACAATTGTCCACCTTGTGGTGGGTGATGATTACAACATCTCTGAGTTCATCACTCACCTCAAACCCCAAAGTAATGGACCAAAACCAGCACTCAACAGTCAGTCCACACACTGTATTTCAGAATTAAGTAGTAACATGACCTGTGACTGAAGTCAACTCATAAAGCTGTTCATTTTGTTTTTTAATATAGCAAGTGTAGCTTTACACCAATCATGCCTCGGGGTAAGGTAAGCAATAACATCAAGGATATATATTACAATGTTTTAGGCTTTCAAACTAGGTTATTTATTTTACTATAAATTAAAATAGAAATAATTATTAGAATTTAAGATTTTGATTGTGTATTATATGTGTGTGTGTGTGTGTGTGTGTGTGTGTTACATAATAATAACAACACCGTATGATCAAATAAAATATTAAATAATTTATAAAAAATTACATCAATATATAGAACCAGGACAGATAAAACATTAATTTGAGAGAAGAAATTAGTCAAGGTGAAAAGTTTTCTTCAAACATACAGAAGAACAAATTTCTTCTTAAAAAAAATAAAAATTTAATAAATCTTAAAAAAATAACAGAGGATGTGTCACTCCCTTTGGAATTAAAAAGTTATCTATATGAGACAGGCCTTCACCTATCTGGGGCATATTATTGAACACAAGTGGTTTCCAGAAGTCTGTAAAAGAGGTTAAGCACATAGTACAAGGTCGTTCTTTAAGAGTGCGTAACCACTTCTGTCAACCAGAAATGTGTTGTTCTTCATCATCTGAATAGATTTGTAAAAACATGTATTATATACCACATGACTACTGATCAATACCTCCTCTCAGAACTGTTTTTGTCTCTGTTCAACTCAGAATCTTAAACCAGGAGGACTGAACCTTTTTGAGAAAGTTAAAAGTCATGCACAGTATATAAAAGTCTCTTGACTTCTATCTATTCACAGAGCAACTTAGGAAAATAAAAGCCTCTGATTGGTCCCCTTCACGCATGGAAGCGACCGAACAATGCACTAGTGAGGGTCTGCTCACTCCGAGGACCACAGCTGTGTCTATGCACATCCTTAAAGGCTTACACACACACACACACAATGCAAAAGCCCATCATTGGAGGGCACAATCATGCCAAAGACTATAATATTCAATAAAAGCACCTAAAACAAGAACATGTCGATGAGACCCTTCTTTAAATTCCAGTCCCTCTTTATCTTCCTGTCTCTTTGGAGATGAAATATCCTTGGTAGTGAGAAACGCAAGGGGAGCCTGTTATGCGTCTATAGATACATATTATGCAGGGAAGAGGCTACCTCCCATGTGTTTTAATTTGACTTTAAAAGCATTCTCCCAGCTGCCAGGGCTTTTAATAGTTATTCACTTACAAATGATTGCAGGTCATTACACAGTCATTGGGAGGGCAGTAATGAGATGGGCTTAATGGCTCTTGGTAGTACATCCGAGGTACATCGTCACAAAGTTCCCGCCAGTACGTCTTTTTTTTTTTCTTTTAATGACTGTTCCATATGAACTGCATTTGCTTAAGCCCCATTTGATGACAAAATACAGCTATCTGTTTTAATGCAATTTATTTTAGTAGTTGACACCTTTCATGGCTGAGGTAAGCAATCACATCATCAAGGGTGGAGGAGTGGCAGAGAGAGAAAGACATCCTATCCTCCTCCTAGACAAATATTGTGTTAATCTTTGGTCATGGTAATTCTGCGCTCAGCCCCTCTTTTCATCATAATTTAACTGTGGCCACTGACAGCAGGCATAATCAAATGTGGATGTAAACGAGTTGGTATTTATTAGGGGCCGGTGTGGACGCTCGCCGAGACACAAGTGCCCACCCG
This sequence comes from Carassius gibelio, assembly GCF_023724105.1. Lineage (NCBI taxonomy): Eukaryota > Metazoa > Chordata > Actinopteri > Cypriniformes > Cyprinidae > Carassius > Carassius gibelio. The sequence goes on along the minus strand of NC_068408.1, from coordinate 13,680,936 downwards.
TCCTTATCCCTATTGATGTACAACGCTGACAAGTAAATTAAATTTACCTTTGGAAATGGTTCTATTAGTATTTTTATTAGGTTAATTAAGCAAGCTCTGGGGACTCATTGAATGGGCGAGACTGGAGATTAATTCACTGTTCTCCCTGTGCTGGAGGACTAAGGCGGTAATTCCCATGCAGCCGTCCTCCTCTAGATCTGCTCATCACCACTACGCCACACCACTTCATTAACGTGCAATTACCACATCCTCACCTTGATTTCCTTCAATGGGCTCTCCTAAGATACCAGATAAGCTGGTACAAAACACAGGGATCCTGGAAAACGATAATAAAACAAACAACACAATCATATATATTCATTTCCCTACTAAACAGCATTCAAAAAGTACATCAAGTGAGTAGTATGTTTGAATACACAGTAAACACTAGGTGAAAAATACTTACATTAAATAGACACTTTACTGTCCCATTAGGTAACTTAACAGGAATTGTCATATTTGTAAATGGCAGGAAGAGTGTAAATGTATCCTTTTTAATGGTTAACAACTCGGCTATCAATTATGTATAATGAAAAAAAAAAAGATTCATAAATGTTATAATAATATCATTAGTAGTAGTAATATTATTTAGAAATATACTACTGTTCATTGTTAATTTACATATGTTTGTTCATAATATATCAACTCATAAGTAAATGTATTTTTACATTTACATGTATTTATATATAATTTATATTTTTACATTCATTTATATAATGTTACAATTGTATTAGTGTATTTAAAACATTAACTAAGATTGATAAATGTTGTAAAAGTTTATGTTTATAGCAATGTTAAATAGGGTTGCTCCGATCACGATCGGCCGATCGTTAATGCGCATCTCGTCAGTAAAGCCGATTCCATCAGGTGTGTGATGACACATAGAGCAGCTGTTACTACACAGAGCCGTTGTTAAATATTGCTCTCATGGGAAATTAACTTGTTTATATTTATATAAATATATAGGGAATATATATATTCCATTGTACAGTTTTACCATACATCAAAAAGTAAGTAAATAAATACAAATGTTACAAGCCAGCATGCTGCTGTTATTTATTTATAGCTTTAGTGTTCTAGACAATGACACTCATAGTCAAGAATGATAAAAGTTTGGGTAACACTATATTTTAAGATGTCCTTGTTACACTTTGTATGTTCTTACTATTATAAAAACAATAAATTAGGCATAATTACATGCAAGTAACCCTAAGCTAAATCCTAACCATATAGTAAGTACATGTAGTTGATTTATATTGCTCAGTAATCAAATGTATAATTATACTGTAACAAGGATACCTTAAAATAAAGTTCAACCAAAGGTTGTTTACTTCTGTAAATAAATAAGTAAATAAATAAAAAGGTTTGGAATAATATGAGGGTGTGTAAATAAATATCTGCTCTCAATATTTCCATTTAAAACATCCTTTCACAAGCTTCTGTTAAGAAAACAAATATGTTCCGGCATATTGAGTGATGACCTCAGAAAATGCGAGCATGCATGTGTGTTTATCTGAACTAAATTCTCTCAAGTCCAGAGAGCTGCTGACCAGACTGACTCCAGCTGAGCAGGCATTAGCCTGTCCCGCACATGGCATCTGCCCAGTGGGAGAGCCGATACAGTGCGGGCAGCACAGCACTGGGCTCCCCTGATGAAAGCTGTATTGATTGAGAAAAAAGCCTTTTGATAAAGCAGATTGCTCATCGAAGTGGAACCTCATGCTCCTCAGATATAACGCCTCTCAATCCGCCGGCCGCCAAATCGACCCTGACGCCTGCAGCCATCACCAAAGCAGGGAAACGTCCTCATCTCCATCCGCTCTGATCACACTGAAGCCCGGGCCCATCGATTGCCAACCACACCTCCTCTGGTCTGCGTGAGTAAAGTACATGTAGGTGGTGCTGGCCGAACTGCAAGCCTCCCCGTGGCGTGGTTTGTGCTCTGCCGAGAACATTTTTCATTTACTTTCCACCAAAAACAAATCAGACCCAACGTCTGTCTGTTTTGGGACTGGAGGAAATCAAATTTGTGCTTTTACAAGGATGAAAACAAATCACCTCGAACAGTTTCACTTATATGGTATAACGGTCAACTCCAGAGATGTGTGCGATTGAAAAGCGCTTTTTTGGCACGGCGTAGCGTGAAGTATCGATGCCCGTCAATGTAATTCATTCAGTGAGAGTAATTACAGGCAGATGAGTGGATAGTAAGGGGTTAAGGACAGTGCTACACAATTGTGTTGCCACTATGGTGCGTCTCTTCATGTTTGGGCTAATGTAAGAAGGGGTTGATTGATGTCGTATGATGGTTATGCATTACATACACTGAGTTTAGCATGAGCTGCATTGGACGTATTGTATTTGTTTGGTTAAATCACCAAACTCTATTCTCTGAAGAGTCTCATTGGAACAGTTAAACCTTTGGGACTCAAGTGTCATTTGAATCTTTTTTACTGTAATCAGCATGCTACACAACAACACAGATGTGCTCAGGTTTTCAGAGTGCTTTCATCTAGACATGTCTGTAAAGGACAGGAAGTGAAGGAGACTGAGGATGTTTGTAACACTTTTTGCTTCAATGCCCAAATTTTGTTCATTTTTGTACATTCATTTTGTTTGAAGATCTTGTTGAGATTGTACGTAATGTTACAACCATCCCCAGCCCTCCACCCATAAATACATACCTTGAAGCATTATAAAACACTCGTTTTATATTATTAATAATACAAATGTATAGATTTGTACTCAAAACATCAAAAATAAATAAATAGAAAAACAAAAACAAACTTCAACAAAAAATCAGTCTGAAAGCCACCTCTTTAGTGCACATAAACACCATATAATATAAAGTTTTCCAAGGGTTATCAGTGTTACCTAGGCTGAGAAGTGAAGAATGAAATAAATAAAACTGGACTTTAGCGAGGCCTGGTCTTCTCCCTTCAGCCTCCACCAGATACACAGTACCCTTAATAATTGATTATAATTGATTTTAACCTGGCCCTGACCTGGGCAGAAAGGCTGAGCCAATAGCATCTGTGCATTAGAGAAATGGGGAAAACAGACCAGCACGCATCTTTAAAAGCTCCAGACGTGTAGTACAGATAAAATATTTAGGCTGCAGATTCCTTGACCTCCCTGTGCTAGCCAGCTTCCAACTTGAATTGATTTCTGACAAGACAACTGGGACACAATTACAACAAAATGCACTAATGCCGTCCAGTTGTGTCTCTGAATGCTGCTGCCACTTTAACCTCTTCAGCGCAACTGGGGTTGAATGCAGGGCCAAGCTCTGGCCGAACAGACATACGGTGGATAACATCACCTCAGGGAGAGACCGATCAACTGCAAACTGTACACAGCAGCCACAAATGAGGTACCTAAACAGCACCTAACCCTGCAGACAAACCCCTTTCCTCTTCTCATGTCATGCAGTAGGCAAAACAGCAGTGGTATTCTGTTGTTTCTACTCTGGGTATCAGGTATGAAATGAATCTCTCTGGATAAAGGCCTTCTAGCACAGAGAAAGAAAGTTACAGAAAGAGGATGCAATGCCCTTTTCCCGCAACATGAAATATCCATGCTTTTGAGTATTATAAAGAACAAGCATAGCGGGTGCACTGAGCTCCGTCCTGATTACTGGGAATAAGGTCAACAAGAGATTCCAGAGGACAAACTTGCATGGATGCAACACGGGAATCTGCAAACGAATAAACCATGACTTTGTGCAGGTGGATCTACTATGGTCCCAAAGAACTTGAACATGGATCCCTAAGACACTGGGAAAAAATATAGTATCAGATTTGGGGATGGAAACATCTCTGATGGATTTCATAAAACTACTTCTATTATACACATTAGATTATTATTATTATTAAGAAATTATATAATTAATATTTAGAAAAACTATCATTTGTATGTATGAATTGGACTTTAATGCATTTTTAAATAAATTACAAAAATAAATGTCATGTCATTAAAGTCAGTCAGTCTAAGTACTGAGTACAGTCATGTGTAAAATCATAAAAATAAATCAAATTCCTGAATATTACCCACCGCGCAGAAAAACACTGGCATCTCAGTATAGACTTTTTTGTTTTTAATTCTCTCGGCAGAACACACGGGTGTCAGTTAGGACGTAAGCACTGAATGTTCTCTCCTGATGCACCAAATAACTTTAATAGCATGTTAATCCTGCGGCGGGCCAGGCTTGGGGCTGCCCAGGTTTGATGAGGTTGCTCGGGTTTAACCAAGTTCATTATGGTCACTGGACTCATGAGCTTGTGTAGCCACCGCAAGCTCAAACGCACGCAGACATTATTTGTTTATCGACCAGTGAACGTGGACGCCCACTCTTTAGGGAAATCAAGTCTATTTAAATTGGATCAAACCACATCTCTCCCACTATTCGAAACCACAATCACATACTGAACACAAATGAATACACTTATTTCAAAATACAGCTGGAATAGCATAGATCTCGGAAAATTCTTTTAAAAGCCTAAAAGTTGAATACACTATTGTTTTATTGGGTGTGTGTATATATATATATATATATATATATATATATATATATATATATATATATATATATATATATATTGTGACGAGTCAGCTGCCTCCTCCCTGATTGTCACCGGCACCCCGTCCTAAATCGCCGCCCTTCACCAGGCTCCCGACTGGAGTGGGTGTGTGAGAGGAGGGGCGCTGGACGAGTCAGGGCTGGCGGCGTGTGATGGGGCACACCTGATGTGAATGGAGCCTCATCCCCGCCGCTGTTTAAAAGCCCAACGCGCCTCTCCTCGGGAGACCGGTCTCTTCCCCGTGCATGCACACTGGTGTCCTCGTGGGTCCAGGAAGGGTGCGTTGAGGGACTCCCGCGCCACCAAGACGTGAGCTGCCGGACCCGCGATCCGGACGGGAACCGCACCCGTATACACGGCCGACGGGCCAGGATGCCGGGCCGTCCATCCCCTACCAGCGCCGCGGCCGACGAGAGAGATGTGGCCGCTAGAGGAAGCCGCCGCCCCTCGCGCCCCGGACCAAGGAGGGGAGCGCGTGCGGCCGCCGGACTCCGCCCCTTACCTGGACCCTTCCTTGATGAACACTGCCCGACCTACACAAATCCCGCAGCACGACGAGGACACCAGATTCCCTGTTATTTTGGACACTTTCCCCCTTTGGCCACTTTTATTCCCTTTGTTTTATGATTTCTGTTAATAAAAGCCTCTCCGAGGCCTGACGCCACGCCCACTGTGTCTGTCTTGTGCTCCTCCCGTGACACTGGTGGAGAATGCGGGCAGGCGGAGCCTAGACAGCGCAGTTGGGAAACGTCTGGTGACGTCACTCCCTCTCGCTTGCAAACGTTCGTGAGAACCCAGACTGGGACGGAGGAAAACTGGGGACAGCCTCCCAGCCACACAAGGGGTAAGTGACTTTTCCATTGTCATTTTACCCTTTGGTTGGTTGAGGCTGTCACTAAAACCCGGTTTCTCTGTCCCTGTTCTGGTGCGCTGCGAGAGGGAGGACCGCCCGGAGAGGAATCCCCGCCCACTCCGACCGTTTGGAGTCTGGTTGAGGATGGTAGCACTCCCGTGTGGGTGGCGCTCTGGGGACGGGGATGTCGCTTGGGAGGGGGAATGTGACGAGTCAGCTGCCTCCTCCCTGATTGTCACCGGCACCCCGTCCTAAATCGCCGCCCTTCACCAGGCTCCCGACTGGAGTGGGTGTGTGAGAGGAGGGGCGCTGGACGAGTCAGGGCTGGCGGCGTGTGATGGGGCACACCTGATGTGAATGGAGCCTCATCCCCGCCGCTGTTTAAAAGCCCAACGCGCCTCTCCTCGGGAGACCGGTCTCTTCCCCGTGCATGCACACTGGTGTCCTCGTGGGTCCAGGAAGGGTGCGTTGAGGGACTCCCGCGCCACCAAGACGTGAGCTGCCGGACCCGCGATCCGGATGGGAACCGCACCCGTATACACGGCCGACGGGCCAGGATGCCGGGCCGTCCATCCCCTACCAGCGCCGCGGCCAACGAGAGAGACGTGGCCGCTAGGAGAAGCCGCCGCCCCTCGCGCCCCGGACCAAGGAGGGGAGCGCGTGCGGCCGCCGGACTCCGCCCCTTGCCTGGACCCTTCCTTGATGAACACTGCCCGACCTACACAAATCCCGCAGCACGACGAGGACACCAGATTCCCTGTTATTTTGGACACTTTCCCCCTTTGGCCACTTTTATTCCCTGTGTTTTATTATTTCTGTTAATAAAAGCCTCTCCGAGGCCTGACGCCACGCCCACTGTGTCTGTCTTGTGCTCCTCCCGTGACAATATATATATATATATATATACACACATACACACACACACACACACACACGCATGCATGCATAGAAGAGGTGAAAAGCTTAAAAATCTAGCTGAAAAGTATATTTTCAAGAAAAGAGCTGACACTAAAAGAGTACTGTGGTACAAAATCAGGTAAAAAATAAAAAATACAAAAATAAAAAACCTAGAAATATGTACACGTCTTATTATTATTATTTTTTTTTATAAATAGAAAGGACACTATGATACAACATTTAAATCTGTACACAAATAAACCTCAACTTTATTTATTTGAATCAAATGTGGTTCTAACATACTTGAATGAACCCCATAAAGTCAAAAATTCAATAAACATTTTGGAATTTCAAACCATTTTGATTGGGTTTCACTGCTTTCATCATATACAAATTTCAAAGTGTATTTTTCAAGGTAAAAAGAAAAACCATGTGTATATGGATTGCTTTTAATGCATTTTTAAATAAATCAACAGAAAGGACAAAAATGTCATGCCACTGACACGTATACCAGGTAGCAGTGCCATCCAAAACAGAAAAATGTTCATTATTCTACGAAACCAAGACAGAACAAGCAGTAAAACTGCTCAGTGGTTGTGTGTGCGTAAGTGTGAGTGTGTGTGTATGGATGTCATACGGTAAGCCAGCCAGAGCAAAACTAGGCCATTAATCATACGCCTGCGATGGAAGCAGTGTGTGTGGCGAGGCGGGGTCAAACTGGGGCTATTAAAGGAAGGCACGGGACCGGGGCCTCTGTTGTGCTAACCCCGAGATCCCTGTGGGCCCTGGTTGGGCCGGAGCCCCAGCTGTCCCCCCTCCGCCTGACACCCAGCTGGCTGGAGTGAGAATCGGGCAGAGTCCAAGCTGCTGCCCAACCTCCCCTCGTGGGTAAGGAAGGGGGGCCTTCAGGGTGGTTAAGAGAAGAGCAGCTCTCCAGCGAACAAACATCCAGTGGCTAAAAGTGAGCTCAATAACATCGATGGATCTGTGACGTACTCGAACGCCTCTTATTAAAAGGGATCTCTCAGCCTGACGTGACTTTGTGGAAACATTTTTAGTCGTACACACCAGCCAGCGGAGTAGCATTACGCACATGCCTGCGCACGACTCCAGACCACAAGCCATCATCTTCGCTGGCAAAGTCACAAATCAGGCTTTCATGCTGTGTTTTACTGGTTTAACATTTTACAGCTGGTCAACTCCATTCATCTGGACTGCAATTTACAGCGTGTCGTCATATTACATATGACCACACGAATGCTATTGGCTAGCTCGTAATTACAAAGTGAGTTCTATGAGCGCAGTCATCAGTATGCTGCTGGTTAGGACACAATGTGATTCTCAACGGTCAGCGTCATTACTCAGACCCAACCGAGCTGGGGTTTTTTTGAGTGAATACCTACCGATCTCACTCCGTCTGCTCTCCCTGCAAGCGTTCCCTCAACTAATCTCAAAGACTTCGACGTAGTTCAATTAAATTTAAAGTTGGCATGCATTGCAAGCATCAGTGCTATCAGTGATTCAGTTCTCTTTATAGCCAATCTATTTTTTAATAACGGTTCTGATGAAAACATTACAGTATTGATCTTTATTTATTGATCTAGCAGAGAGCATAGTTAAGGCTGACACAAATCAATCAAAATAAATTTAAAATGACGATAGAGTACAGCAGGACTTGAGGTTGAGCTCGGAGCTTAATTAGTGAAATGCTGAGAGGGAAGCCAAAGCAATATCAGACAGTAATACAGTGGCTCAGCTGTGTTTGTGTGGGCCAGATTACGCATTTGTATTGTATTAAAGCTAGAAATCGCCAGCCAAGGTTAATGAAAGGGCAACTTACTTTAGGCCATAATAATCCCCCAGAAAACCTCTCTGCACAACAAACTGATGCATCCTATAAAGCATGTGCTCAAAGGCTCAGACTGTACATTGTCCTGTGGCATGGCAAGCTAGATTTCAGGAGAAATTAAAGGAGAGAGTGTGTCCGGCTGAAGTGTTATCTTAATCGGAGGAATGTAACGTTTGTTTTTGTGAAAAGTGGGGACATGCCATAGGCGTAATGGTTTTTATACTGTACAAACTGTATATTCTATGGCCCTGCACCAACCCTACACCTAACCCTCACAGGAAACTTTTTGCATTTTTACTTTCTCAAAAAAAAAAAACTCATTCTGTATGATTTATAAGCGTTTTGAAAAATGGGGACATGGGTTATGTCCTCATAAGTCACCCTCTCCTTAATACCTGTGTCATACCCATGTCATTATACAGAGTTGGGTCCTTATATGTCACAAAAATAAGAGCACACACACACACACACACACACTCACAACAATAAATATTGGATTTTGTTTCTCTTGACTTTAGTACAATAAAAATGCACAGTTCACAATTACTATTTATAGACTTCCTGCATACTAAAAGTGACCACCAGAACACATTTTTTTAATAATCACTGAACAACAAAAATCCTGAAATTACTAATTTTTAAAAGGAAATCCTCGCATTACCACATTTGAAAGAACCTTCACAGAACTCTTCTCCATACAACTATAATTCAAAGTGACCACATACGTTGAACTCTAAAAATGACCAAAAAATAAAAATAAAAGCTACATAAAACAGCTTATACAGTACATTCAAAATCTTCTGAAGACACACACTAGGTTTGTGCAAAACCTGACCAAAATATATGCAGTTATTCACTGAATTTAGTTTTTTTTCTCAGTGAGCTGTTTACTGAGAACCTGATCATTTAGGCATTAAAGTGAAATGGGATCAGTGAATGAATCATAGTTTTGAACAATTATGCATATTTAACAAAATGATTCTTTCACAAATTGCACTGTTTCTTTAATTGATTAGTTGTTAAAGTAAAAAAAAAAAAAAAAAAAAAAAAAAAAAAGATTTTTCTTCAATAGGACAAACTGCGCTGATTCCAGTTGTTATTGTGTACAAACTGGACAGAAGGAACTACACTGATTCTTTCATGAGTCAAATTGATTCTTTCAAGAATCAATCACATGATGACTCAATAATCTGGTCACAGCAATTCTTGAGTAACAGCTCACCAGTAGGGACGATTGTAATTTAATAATTTAATTTTTAGATCTGTTCTCATTTTTGGTTTCAGAAGACTGCAGTGGTTGAACTCTGTTTTTTTTTTGTGTGAAAAACCAGAATAATACAAGTACTACTTTTTACTAGTTTTATTAATATTATTATTATTTTAAATAATTGGAGTCATATTTGAACGTTAAAAGCAAAAAAAAAACTCTGCCACTATAACATGTCTTTTTATGGAATAGACCTGTAAGATCATTTTTCATTTTGACTTTTTTTTCTCTACCTTACAGAAGAAAATCATATAGGCTTAGGTAACATGAATGATGATAATTTTCATTTTAGGAAACTACCCCCTTTAAAAACATGCTATAAACACCAGAACTAGATTGATCTCTCTCTGGTATGATGGGAGTGATAACACAAGATACATTTTAAACTCACAGAAATATTAATGAGTTTACAAGGACCTTCACATTATAATTATGTAGAGCAACCATGGCATCTTAGTGGGCCAGCGCTCCCAGTGGGATACATAAATGCACCAGGCTAGCAAAACTCACCTACTTTTAACAAAACCGTTTACATGCAGATACAAATAACTCCAAGCATCCCTCATTACTATCAGCCGATAAATGGCTATGCCATCTGCAGCGTAACGACTCAAATAACTTCTTCAACCCAACGCTGACAGTTATTGTTTAAAGCACTGCCCATAACCTTTACAAAGGACACATTTTCAGGACAATCTCACATTACTTTCTCTCTAACGCAACTATAAAAGCACTTTCTGAGGAATTTGCTAGGGGAGAGACACACATTAACTTAGACTTTTTTTTTACTAAGTGAAATATTTATTTGCTGAATTACTGCTATGAAAACCATGGCCAATGGCTGGCAAGCAAGAGTGTGAAGACCGAAACGTCACCATAACCATGTTTGACAACTCCTGACTCTCAACTCATTGGACGAGCTGAACCTCAAATCCACGTAGAACTTGTGAGCTGTCTGGTGAGCAGCAGATAAGCATGTAAGAGAGACAGCAGATCTGTCTGTACCGAACCTGTCTGTTGCTCTGGAAGAGTAATTACAGGAAGGCCTGTGGTAATTAGCCCACCTCTCACTGTGTTTGTCTGTTTTTAAGGCTGACAAAAAGAAAGAAAAAAAAAAAAAACCTGGAAGCTGACAAAGCCGCAGCCCAGGTTTACCATATGGGAGCGGATGGATAGTGTCGAACAGCATGTTGGGTTACGTGGAACTGAGTCAAACGCGTAAGCTTAGCTACAGGGATCTCAAATCTGAAGACGCCCCTCCTGATACCACCAGTCTAACAGACAAGACAGCCACAATCTGCATCCCTCGCCGTTTGTTGTCAAGGATGTTTTAAGCAGATCTGTCTAGGCAGAGCGCAATGATGAGGATAAGGGCTAATGTGAGAGAGTTTGGGGCCAGTTGACGGGACTGTCACTTGCCAGTTCTTACGTTCCAACAATTTCTTATTTGCAGATCATGTATATGAGTTATTTTGTTATTTAATGCCAACAAAAGTTTAGATATTAAAGTTATGGTGCAGTAATACTGAGCAATACAGTGTAAAGTATTTACTCAAGTTGTTCTTGTTAACTGACATAATATATTATTGTTGTAATGAGTAACACATTACTATTTATTCTATATATATATATATATATATATATATATATATATATATATATAATTTTTTATGACATCATCTAGAAAATATTTATAGTATCTAAATAATTTACTGACAGATGCCGATAATCTGAAAAAGCGCCAAATGTTGTTTTGATGATATATCTGTCTATCACTAAAAACAATACTTATTGTTTGAGCCCTGCTATGCAAGATGTGTGTTTGCTTCTTTTGTCATGGCATCATATAAGCTGTCGAAATAAACAAGAGAACTTTGATGGCTAGTTTGAGAGTAACTCTTCATAAATAGCTTGTGGACAGTTAGAGAAAGAAGAACGGCCCGTCACCATCACAAGAGGTGTCTGTTGAACTCTTAAACGAACTGACTCAGAGGAAGATAATAATAAACTCACAAGGCTTATTTCCAACAACAAAAGAACTCCTCCGTTGGAAATGAAAGACTATGACAAATCGTTGTTCTAATGTTTCCTGTGTGGGTGTGCCGTATGTGAATGCGTCTGTGTGTGTGTCCCTGTTGGCCAAGCAGCAGGGTGACTACTCCCCCTGTCTTCCCACCATCTGCCCAAGAGAGAGGCTCCTCCAGCACCCCTTCCATGATCAGCACTTTTCCAGGCTGAAGCCAAGAGAACGAGACATCCAGCTAACTCTGCAGGTCCAAGCCATTGCTCACCTGCGTCAACGAGACCACAAGTCTCACTGATGAGCATTTAATCAAAGGAAATAAAGTTAGCAAACTAACTATTCAAGACTTCTAAAAGTCTCAAGTGTGGGCAAAAGGAGTACACATTAAAAAAAATAGAATAAAATAGTTTGAATTAAAAGTATTATATATACAGAAATAAAAAATAAATAATAATAAAAAATTAAAATTATATATTTACATATAAATGAAATAAAAAATGGATATACCAATAAAAACAAGAAAAGCAATAAATTAATAAAATAATAATAATAAAAAATCCTTAATAAAGCAAATGTACCTACAATGATTTGACCAAATTAATCAAGCCCTGTGTACAGTGGCCCACAACACAACACAATGAAATCGCCACAACACAAAACATATTACTAATTTTGTTGCGTTGTGCTCATTTCGTTGTGTTGCACCTCGTTTCTGTTCTGTTGTGGATTGTTTCCATTGTATGGTGCTAATTCCGTTGTGTTGAGGTTTGTATCCATTGTGTTGTGGCTTGTTTCCGTTGTGTTGTGCATTGTTTACATTGTGTCATGCTAATTTTGTTGTGTTGTGCTAATTTCATTGTGTTGAGGCTTGTATCCATTGTGTTGTGGCTTGTTTCCATTGTGTTGTGGATTGTTTACGTTGTGTTATGCTAATTTTGTTGCGTTGCAGCTTGTTCAGTCTTGTAAAGATTTTGTTGTGTTGTGAAGATTTAATTGTGTTGTGCACTACCGGGCCACCAGACGTATGACTTTTAGCAACAACCCCAAATATAAACAATGAGAATATGCTATTTATACAGTACACTAAAATATTTATATTAAAACAAATATTCGCATCCATATCCAGAATTCAGATTTACAATTAACTTTGAAATCCTAAATATCAACCTAATAATCCGCCTGATCAGATAGAAACTTGGAAAGATAGAAACATCTCAGATCACTACTTCTCCTCATGCTTCTTCTAGTCAATCTTGGTGTTCGTTCTTGTTCAAGTTTAGACTCAAATCCCCCATTTGCCCTTCACACACTCAAGAGTGGTCAAACTCCCATTGAGCCAAGCAAGCCTAATATAAGCCATTTAGATGTTTGGAAAGGCTTACCCTTTACAGCGCTCAAAGCTCCATTAGATAAAGAGGAGCAGGGCAGGCTAATTAGAGTCTGACCGTTTGGCCATTCTAGAGCAAAGATTCATTTGCACTGGTCTTACAATCGGCCTCTCTCTCTCTTTTTCTCTCTCCACCTAATAGAAAAATAAGCTACTTCACTCTGCATCGCTGGCAGTGACACCTGCGATGGAGGGGGTAATGGTGTTTAATGGCCTTTTAAATTTTTATTCAGTCTGAGAATCATAAAAGAGGAACCAGGCAGCCACTGGATCTCTTAATAATCCCAATGCTATGGCAACCAAAAGCAAGCTCAGCCTTCATACTTTAGGTGGCTCACCAATCCACACCTGCTCTCGGGTTCCCGTGTTGGGAGAGATGTAGAGATATCGAGAAAAAGGCACGTTTCAAAATTTCTGCAAGGTCACCAGAGGTGTTTTGGTGATCCGAATAATAGACGTTTTAAAGTTTAAGTGCTGCCCGGGGGTCTTGCGTGTGTTCATTAGGAATCACGGCCTGCTTGGCCAACGCAGCAAGGAATAGACATTAATAAGGCAGAGGGGAAAAAAGGAAAGGACAAAGAGGGAGGAAAATGGAGGAAGTGTGTTTATGTGTTGGAAGGCTGAAACTGTGTGTTTGCACTCCCTGGCGGGAGACACAAATCCAGATCTGATATGAGAGTTGTGGCTTTTACACATCTGAGACCTGCTGTATCACCAAACCCTATCTTTTATTTATTTACAGCAGCGCGGCGAAAGAGAGTGAGACAGAGAGTGAAACAGAGAGAGACGAGAATGAGAGAGATATTCTCACACTTGAAAGAATTTGACAAATCAAATCACACTCACCCTAAACAGGATTGTACATAAATAACGAACACAGCAGACACAAATACACACCTGGGAGATCTGATGTGGATATCGACACATTTTGGGCTTGTTTGTCCATTACATCAGTGAGTCCCAATCAGAGGTATGTTTACACCAGCAGGTTTCACAGGGTACTTCAAAGAAAAAAAACTACAAATTAACTGTTTACTAAATAATTTGATAGATAGATTAGACAGATTAACTTAATCAAAATATTTTCCGCTCCTTTTAATGAAAATCATGCAAAATTATGTGTACTGTAATGTACTCATGTTTATATAAATGTATGTGGATGGCATGGCATTCTTGGTAGATTGTCCTGATATACACTCATCATTAATGTGTTTTCAACATTCTGATCACAATCTCCATACTTCATTTAATGCTGTCAAAAGATTAATCGCGATCAATCACATCCAAAATAAAACTTTTTGTTTACATGATATATGTGTCAGTACTGTGTATTTTTATTATGCATGTATAAATACACACACATGCACTACATATTTTGAAAACATGTATATATTTATATTCATATAATTTATAGGTGACATTTTATTTTGATAGTCCACTTTAGACATTCTACTAGCAGTAAGTAACTTTGCAACTACATGTCAACTAGCAGTTAGTAGAGTATTAGTAGACTGTCTGCTTAATATCTTCTAACACTTTCTTTGTCAACTTATTGTCAACTTATACTAAGCCTAAACCTTGCCCTAACACTAACCCTAAACCTACCCTAACAGTCTACTCTGAGAGATAGTTGCAAATTTCTGAGATTTAGTAAAATGTAGTTGACATGTAGTTACAAAGTTACTTAAAGTAAGTAGAATGTCGGTAGCAGTTTATTTTACAGTCTTGTTCCTCATGTACATACTATGTACTTATTATAGTAATTCCAATAACTATCTAATAACTAGGTACTAACCCTGAACCTAACCCTACCCCATGTAGTTACCTTGTGTTACCAGACCTTTTTTTAGATAAATACACTGCAAGTACACTATAAGTACATGTTAGTACACGTACTGTAAAATAAAGTGCAACCAGAATGTCTAAAGGTGACTATCGAAATAAAGTGTAACCAATTTATATATATATATATATATATATATATATATATATATATATATATATACATACATGCATGTGTTGTTATTATACATAATAAATAAACATAGTATATATTTTTGACAACACTGTGCTGTAGCGATTTGTTTGCATGGATTTATTAATAATGTCTAATTACTAATCAGATTATTTCACCAGATTGCACATAAGGGGTTCATAAAAAAAAATTATAATACATAAACACATATGTTATATATATATATATATATATATATATATATATATATATATATATATATATATATATATATATATATATATATATATATATATATATTAGTGCTGTCAAAATTAGCGCGTTAACGCATTCGATTAATTTGAAATATTTAACGCGTTAAAAAAAAATAACGCAATTAACGCGGTTGCAGTTTTTTTTTTTATTTCCAGTTGTGGCCTATGTGTGTTCAACGTGCAAAGAAATATGGATAAGACCAAGGAAGGACTTTTAGACAGAAAGTTTCAGTATAAAACTCTGCCGGATTACTCTTCAGTCTGCCACAAGAAACATTACTCTTCATTTAGTCTGCCACAAGAAACAGCAACATTAAAATCATGAACTCAAATGTCATTGTTTAAAAAAAAAACAAAAAAACAATGACTGTAACAGTGCGTAAATCAGACCTTTCTGTAACGCTAACGTTAATAAGCTTAAATGAAAATAACGAAATAATTGTGTAGCGGAGTATTTTTTGTACACAGTGCCGCGAACTGTCAATCACTCCTGTACGCGTGCATCACTGTCCTCCTCGCAGCTGCAGCAACTTGCGCTCTCTCTCTTCATCAAGCTTTAAAACAAAAAGGGGACAAAAAGATCATATTGTCTTTGTGCATAGGCTATAGATTAATTACATAAATTAATATCTAAATTTGTGCCTTGCCGTCTACGGTATTTTTTTAGAACTTAGAAAAAAGATGCTGCAGCCAATGAACAGCCAGCGGGGGCTGCAGGACGACTCAACCTCCGCAGACAGTTTTTAATGTTTATCAGACAATAAATACTCAAGATTTTGCTTTAGTATAACTCACAACGAGTTTCACACACCTTCTCCGGCCACGTTGAGTTGTTGACACTTAACAGTGGGAAAAGCGACACATGCGCTATTCACTTGTATAACCTAAGGGTGAATGGGTAATGTAGTTTCTGCTCTGGGTGGGATGAATTAGGAAGCTTGCATTGTGAAGGGCGCTCTGAAAATCGGCAGTGCAGGTAAAAGATTAAAACCTCTATTAAAACAGATGTCCAAATGAGCGCACCGGTACGCTACAAGCACGTTCTGGGCGCACGGAGAGGTGGCGGTACGCTCAAGAGCTATATTTGGAAGTGGCGGTACTGAGTACCGGTGCGTACTGGCCCACTTAAAGCACTGGCAATGACTATACTTTGGAATTTTTTTGCAGTCCACTTAGACTTCAACATGGAAATCATTTTTGTTTTTTATTGGCATTGATTGTTTTGAAATTCAAATGGTACTTACATGCCTGTGTTTTTATTTCTGTAATAAATATGGCTTTCAAGCCAACAGTTAATTTGGAGGATATTGATGGTTTATTGCAGGTATGTTGTTTACATGAGAAAATCTGTGTTACAAGTTAAACAAAAATTCCAATAAACAATCATATTTTGAATTTAAATAGTTTCTTTGTCTTGAGTTTACATTAATTATTTACATTTTACATTTACATATCCAAAAAGTTTCAGTCTTTTAACTGCGATTAATCGCGATTAATTTTAAAAAATTGTGCGATTAATTAGTTAATTTTTTTTAATCGATTGACAGCACTAATATATATATATATATATATATATATATATATATATATATATATATATATATATATATATATATAAACAATATCTGTCTGTTTCTCACCCACAGTATTGATTATTTTTCAGTTGTGACTATTGATAATATAAATGATAATGCTAACTGATGGCCACTATAATTTGAGTTACCCCATTTTTGTATTTAATGTGATTATTCTATTAGTCACAAAAGTGTAGTACAACATTGAGTGGCTCCCTTTGCATAATCCATCTGACCACATTTAAATACAGTCTGCTAAATTTCACACATTTTCACCCAAAATCAGTGCAGAAAATGCTCCAAAAGGCCTTTGACATGTCTATGGGAGATCATAAATCAAAAAAGACACTACATTAAAAGCCCCGTCTTCAACTAAAATACTAAACTTTAAACAAATCTGCTCATGCTATGAAGTGTGGAATTTACAGTAGTAATGATTACATGAAGAAAGGCAAACTTGATGAAACAAATGGTATTTCTGAGACCGTCAGCACTCTTGAAGACGCAGTCCAGGTCTAGCAGTCAATCTCACGAGTGGTCTCCTGTCCAGCATTAGCGGAGTGAACGCAGTGCTGTGTCGTTGAAATGTCAGTGATAGACATCAAACCTGGTTCTTTCTTAAACTCCATCTGCTCCATACAGATGTCTCAATCAAGCCAGCAGCTGCGTGGTGTCTTACTGTCAGAGAAGGCCATGGCTACACTTATACACGCTTCTGTTTAGACACAGGAAGCATACCTGCCATACGCCACATGCTACCTGACCTGGCAGTCTGCTGCCTGTCATTCAGCCCTCGCACGGACCCTCAACACGCTAACGTGAGCCTCACACCCTCACACACACACGCATACCCAGCAAACTCCTCCTCTAACACTTGTAATGCCTTCTGTCACAAAAATTGCTTCAATTGTTTAGAAAAAAAGCCAGAGGCAAAGACATTTTAGTGTTATCAATTAAACACATGTACCATCAGAGACAAAATAATGGTTTGTTGTGACATATTGCAGATGGTGTTGTGCTATGTGCCTATCACGAAACAGGTGATCACTTTCATGGTTTAAGTTAGGTTTAAACAATAATCTTTGTGGCAAAACTGTTAAATATACTGATGCGACTTTCTACAAACATGTTCTAAATGGATATTTTTGTCTGCTTTGTGCATATAAGAGAATAGAAACAGAAGAGAATACAATAGAAGAGAAGAAAATCACGCAGCAAAATGCAAAGCATACACAAACATCCATACAACATACACAATAAAACTGTTATTAAATAAAAAGTGTGTGAAAAGTGATTAATTGGTGCATGCTATTTTAAAAAGTAATAAATAAATAAATAAATAAATATAAGTATTTTGCAGCAGTAAGGTGTTGTCTTTGGTATCATGCAACCCATGAGTTTAAAGGAATAGTTCAAGATTACAAATAAATAAATAAAAACGTAAAATTTTCAATAAAACTGTAAAACTAAAAAGTACTGAGAACATGTAGAAAACTTTTACTCACCTAAAAGTCGAAATACTTTAAGTACTTAAGAGCATTTAAAAGTTGAACAATTCTATACTTTTTAAATTGACATTAAAAACAAGAGGCAGTAGAGATTTTCTTAAACTTTATAAAGAAACCATACTGTTACATTAACATTGTTACATTGCTCTGACTATCCAAAACTCTAAGAAAAAGCAGTATGTTAAAGTAAAGCAAACCACATAAAACGTTTCAGCATTTTAACATTTGAATACAGTGATTGTAGACTAATCACAAACCATCAAAACCTATACTATAGTTTAAAGTCTTTACCTGAAAGGGATAGTTCAACCAAAATAAACATTGTGTCATCATTCAAACCCCCTCGTAAGGGAGTAAAAGGTATTTCTTTTACCTTGAGTAAAAATATTTGGTTTTAACTAAGTAGTACACAAATCCCTTACACATCTGCAGTTCTTGAATTGAGAGAGAGAGAGAGAGAGAGAGAGAGAGAGAGAGAGAGAGAGAGAGAGAGACTCCTTGACCTTCTGATGACACAATTCTTCAGTCTCTCAGGGCACGGTTGGACACTGGCTCCTTGTACATGTACACAGAACAGGGCCAAACAGATGCTATTTCAGCCCAGAGGGCAATACAAACATGCTGACAACATACAAATGACCTGTAATCATCTGACTGTGGGTGTACTGTACACATGCACTGCAAGACCTGAGCATATTAAAAACATAATTTGTTATCAGCACACAAATAGAAAAATATATCCTCCTATTTTTCTCCTATTATTTACAATGCTATAGATGCACTGCTACCTGACCTTTTTTCCCTTTATTTTCACCATTATGTCGCTCAAATTGCCATGTTATACTGCTGGACCTAAATGTGAAGATGATATAAATCAAAGGAGCCAAAAAAGACTAATCAAGACTGAATTTATTTAATCAAAAAGATGCAAAACACAGTAATTGTAAAATATTGTTAGAATCTAAAATAGCTATAATCCTTCAGAAATCATTCTTATATTCTAAATTGGGTGTCACATTTCTTATTGTTAAAAACAGTATAAATAATTCAGTATTTTCATGGAAAAGATGATAAATTTTTTGATAAACGGAAAGTCCGAAATAGCAACATTTATTTGGAATAGAAATCTTTTGTAACATCATAAATGTACTGGCTCTTTCAATTTAAAGCACCCTTGCTGGATAAATGTGTTAATTTCTTAGAGGAAAAAAAAAATCTTACAAACCCCACATTTTTTAACAGTAGTGTACGCACACAGTACACGCGCGGTTTCATCATCAAACTATACAAACTGTACACATTGACAGGGATGTAGTTTAGTTCCATAAAGCTTGGCTTTTTTTTTTCAGGTTGATTAAAGATCCTGTTTTGATTTCGTTCAGAGTCACACTGAATAGCGGACATAAAGCCGAGCCAGCAGCTCATCAAACGCTCCACACGATACCCACATTAAAGGTAATGTTTCTGCCACTCCATCTCGCATTGTTTTATTTTGCTCTCTGGCTTTAATGAATGTGACAGAATTACGCCGCTTTAAAACCGTCTGCTTTATTGTTCTATTTGTTTATCTATTTCTTATTTCCTCGTCTTCTCCCAGCTCTCATCTGTCATTCTTCAGTGCTTTCATTTTATTGGCCGCTCCGTAGAGCGGTACCGTTGATCGCTGCCCATTTTCGGATTAGGAGATTAAGTTATTCATCACTCACCGAGCTCCCTGCTGTGCCACTGCTATCAGGACACCGCCAAATCACAACATCTCAGCCAGCCATTTCAAAATAATTGAATGCACAATAATTTCCCTATTAATACATTTCTCATATTAGAGATTATGCATGAAACATCCACATTATCTGTGGCAGTGTTTTCCTTCTCTCTTATTTTTTTTTTTCCCCTGTGTGGCTGTGTTAATGTCTTGCTCCTCTCCAGTAAATCTAATAGACAGGATTGAATAGCTCACGCCAGGATGAAGGGATAGGTTACAGATAGCCTCCTCTTTTTTATTTATTCATTTTTTTCCCTCTCCCTCCCTCTCCTTCTCTGGTGGAAGATGCAGAAGAAAATTAAAGAAAATCGATCATTTTCGAGGAGGGTGGCGAGGACGAGCTGTGACGGTTGCTACGCCAACAGTAACTCAGACCCTCACAGCTGTCTCCGAGAAGTTGTTTTGTCATTTTGCGCAACACAATTATTGATTTTTTTCATCGTTTAAGCATTAATTATATCGAATTCAAAATTTCACTGATTAAGTAGGGGAATTCAGTCAGGTGAAGGTGTGCTACGTCAGCACACGTTAGCTCTGAAATTACTCGTATGTATTGTACATGCACACATTTTTGGACTCAACACACAGAAACAAAAGGCATATCAATGGATTTGTCATATATGCACGTATTAGCATGAGAACAGATCATTAAATCCATTGTAGGCAGCCAACCAAAACGCCTCGGCACACCGGTGGCCATTATGTCGTCATCATACTTCAGTGAATCGTGTTTTGCTTTGTTCTAAAAATAATCCTCTCTTCCACAGCAAGGACAGAGGTGGACCCACAACAGGGCTGGTCACAGTTAGAGATCCTCTTCAAACATCAAAGTGTGTTAATCACTTGTGTTAAATGTGCTCAAGCCTGTGTAAGGGGCTGAAGTGAGGCGATTCTGTACACTGCAGCAGGGCGCATTGCAAGATCTATTATGGCAGGTAAATGTGTCTAAACGGCTGGAAGAGTGAAGGTAAAATATGTGAAATCAACACAGAGAGCTTGTCTCACCGTTATGAATACTGTCTAATTATTCACCGCTCAGGAAAGATGGCTCTGAAGAGAGCTACATCTGACATCTGAACAAACAAACACACAAACACACACACACACACACACTAAATATACACATTGTATATATATCTTGAATTACATGATTCTGGTTGTAATAATTAGTGACCTAACGATTCCATTTCTCATTAATGATTCTTTTAACACTTTTGAGGAATCACATGTAAATTCAGAGCCACAGCAACAAATGTCAAGTGTTAAAATATGAATTATAAATAATAAAACAAGTTCCAGATTTGCAACTCTAGTTATAACAGGTAACAATAAGCATTTTAAAGAAGCATTAGGTACTGTATCTCTGTGTATTATGCATTATATATATATATATATATATATATATATATATATATATATATATATGTGTGTGTGTGTGTGTGTGTGTGTGTGTGTGCGTGTGTGTGTGTGTGTGTGTGTGTGTGTGTGTGTGTGTGTTCATAGAAAGTGTTGCTGAACATACTGCTGACTTGATTTGATTAATAGTAACACCATAAACAGACACATGATTTCACAGCGGGCAGAAAAAAATTAATAAATAAATAAATATCTGTGAGTGAAAGTGTGTTTGTGAGGACCTACCCAGTTCTCGTCTCAAATGAACATGTGCTCTCTCTGCACAGATGACACTCAAAATGCATTATAACCATTAATGAAAAAGTTAATGGGCCATTTTCTTACATATCAATTTACATTTTACAATTTGGGTACACAAATGATGTCTGCTACGGCGGGTCCTTAATATTTTGCTCAAGGAAACAGTTCTAATGTCTTTTGTGGACATCAAATGTAGTGAATAATGATGCGTCCATCGCATGCAAATAAGATGACAGTTGGAATGGGCTGATCAACAGTGCTCGCATAAAGAGGTTACAGACTGCCGTGTACCGTGCTCAGTTTCAAAAATGTCATCTACCATGTCGCAGTGTGTCCATGTTTGCAAGCATATACACAAACCAATACGCTCAATTAAGATCAACTCCCTTGTGTGAAACTAGCAAATTATCTATCAAAAGTATCCCAATTTTCGTACCCTGCTGTACTGAATTTCGTAAAACATGCAATCTAAATGCAAGCAGACATAGTCCTTAGATGTAGTTTACAGTATATTATAATAACGTTAACTTGTTAAGTTATTAATGCAATTTAATGATCCATGAATACCATTTACTATCTAAAACATAGAAATTCAATTAGTATAATTCATATTTTATTTTAGTATTTGCTTAAATTCTGAATTAACTTGAATATATATATATATATATATATATATATATATATATATATATATATATAAACAAACTTTTCTGTTACTTCAACTAAACATATAATTAAACATTTTATTTTACATTTTTGTCATACAAGGTAAGTGTAGGGACACCAGTGTTGTTTTGGACCCTACTGACTTTTATTGAATGGACAAAAATGGTTAAAATATTTCTTCAGAATGTCATCTTTTATGAGTGAGTACAGTAAATGATGACAGAATTGTCATTTTGGCGCAAACTATTTCTTTCATTTAAATACTATTAAAAGGATTGTTCATCCAAAAATAAATATTATGTCGTTAATTACTAACCCTCATTTCGTTCGAAACCCGTAAGACCTTCGTTCATCTTCAGAACACAAATTAAATATTTTTGCTGAAATCCGAGAGCTCTCTAACCCCCACCCATAGTCAGCAAGGGTCCTACCACAATCAAGGTCCAGAAACATAGCAACGACATTGGTAAAATAGTCCATGTAACATCAGGGGTTCAGCCGCAATTTTATGAAGCTACGAGAATAATTTTTGTGGGCAAAGAAAAATATTCAACAATTCTTCTCACTACGCATGCCCTTGTCTCTGCCTCATGTAAAGCATGGGCATGCTGATGCACATAGCTTCGTAAAATTACTATTGAACCCCTGATGCCACATGAATTATTTTAAAGATGTCCTTGCTACATTTCTGGACCTTGATCGTTGTAGGACCCTTGCTGTCTATTAGAAGGTCATCAAGAATATCTCAGATTTCATCAAGAATATCTTAAATTGTTTTCTGAAGATGAGCGAAGGTCTTCTGGGGTTTGGAACGACTTGAGGGTGAGTAATTAATGTCATGAATTAATTTTTAGGTGAACTATCCCTTTAAATATATACAGTACAGCACTAATTTAGGTCACTAAATGATGAGTAAATAAGATGGTTACTAAATTAGATGCACGTTTATTCACTGGCATGTGAAACTACATAAATAAGGTTTACACTTATGTGTATGTTAACAGCAGTCAGTAAATTCAGTACAGTTGTAAGGGATCTACTGGGGGGATCTGCTATCACGTCTCCTCCCAACACATTCCAAACAAGCTGAGCTCCTTCTCAACTGTACAGAAAATAATCATTTGCACCGTGGGGCATCGTTCTCCATGCACCTATCCCGCGCGATGCTAGGGGCGGTGGTCCCGGGGGCCGGGGCGGCCGAGCGCAAGGGCTTATGGGTGTGAATATATGTATCAGTGCCATCTGCATGTGAAGTGAGAAAACACAGGGCAGAGAGCCAATCACACACCCACGCACACCTGAGGAAGGCGTCGTCACCGCAGCCTATTGTTTTAGGGCACATTTCTGTACGTGTGAGGCACATGGGAATACTGTCACACCTTTTAAACTCACAGCCACTGACAAACACAAAAAAATGCAAATCCGTTTTGTTTGATGTATTTTCAAGCTTCGCAGGTCACATTCAAAATGCCGCTACGTGACATTGTTTGTGTGCGAGAGTAACCGAAAGCACTGTATGTTGAGATACAACTCAATTCCAACTCCAACAATCGCTTTGATAAGCACTATAAGCGAACGACACCCACTGCTACAAGACGTATATTCGGTACTCTCCATATACATTAATGCAAATGAAAAGACGCCCGCAGTTTGACGTTCACCCTCCTTTTTCCTCTCCTTTCTCATTATTCCACTACCTCGCACATTGCCTCTCTTCTCATCTTACCTCCTCTACCAGCAGCAGTCCAAAGCAATGGCCAATAACACAGCATGCTGGAACAGATACCTGCAAAGTTAATATCATTAATCAATACCAATGGAATTGTGTGGAGGGACGCAGTCAAGTGAGCCTCCCAGCAGTACCAATCTCCCTCCCTTTAAACCTCATTTGCAAGCCCAAGATGGCCGCTCGGATGACTGGCAGCAAAGTTTTTCCAACAAATTTCATGGGGCATGAGCCAAAGATAATAGGTTTTCAGCCCAATGACAATCCAATTACGACGCCAATCAAAGCTGACTCCATGCAGGCTAATTATCAGCTTCAGCCGTCAGTTCAAATACTAACATACCACTTTTTATTTGAATAAAAAATTCAGTTCCGAAACCAGGCAGGTCTGCTGTCCCTGATGAGCGGTGAGCAGCAGAGAAGCCTACCTTGGTGGTTGCCTCAGCGCTGATAACGAACGGCAGGGTTTCGTTTCAGCAGAACGGAACATCCTCTAAAATGTTTAGGGGTGGTTTCCTTGCATCTGTGAACGTTACGAGGAGCTTATCTTTTTCTTTTATCGTTTGCGTGTGATGCCGAATTAGTGCAATTAAGTTATCACTGCTAGTGATTCGACGTGTGTTTAAAAAAGGAATACATTTCTATAATAGCACCTGTCAGCTTTGAAAACTATGTGAATAATAAGTAATAGCAATATATCACATGTCTGTACACATATCTGATGCTTAAAACAATTTTCTGATGATGTGCTCGATAGCCATGTGGTTTATTGTTTAAATTGTATATACACTTGTATATTTCTTTTACATCCAGAAGGAAAGCTTTGGACATTTGGATACATATTATATACAGCATATCTTCACATTGGTCCAAGGCTACATTTCTGCAGTTAAAAGAAAATATGCAGTTGCCCTTCCGTTGACACTTTGCAATTTATATGGAGTGCCTTTTTTGAAAACTAATATCTGATAAATATTCTAATATAAATAATAACTTTTAATTATATATAAATAAGTAAAAGATAATAGTTTTTGATAACATTTTAAGAAATAATCTCAGTTAATATTAATTTTAAAATGTATTAATACATTAAACCAGAAAGTTGTATTTGTTAATATTTAAGGGACCATGAACCGATGTATTATTTATCTTAATATATATGAATGAATACTGTAACAAATATGTTAATGTTAGTTATGCATTTAATAATATGAACCACCGGTACCTTATTGTGAAGTGTTACCAGTAGGGGTGTAACGATACGCGTATTCGTATTGAACCGTTCGGTACGACGCTTTCGGTTCGGTACGTGGTACGCATTATGTATACCGAACGGTTCGTTGGAGTAATTAATTATATTTGAAAAAAAAAAAAAAAAAAGAGAGAGAGAGAAATATAATGATATGCGTTCAACAAGGTAGCCCAATAACCCAAACAACGTAACAGGCAACGCCCCTGACACTCCCGAAGAAGAAAAAAACACCATCTTATATGTTTATGTTAGGCTACTCAGCAGGCGCTCGCTCACTCAGTACACGCTGAAGGCTCGTTGCAAAATAGCCAATGCGTTTAACAGACTAGAAATGAGAAGATCCTCCAATAACCAACAGGTCTGGTGTTTGGGTGCACTTTGGATTCCCTTTAAGCTATAATGGTGATGGCAAGAGAGTGGTGGATAAAAAAACAACGGTATGTCGCATCTGCAACATGACAGGGTACACCAGCGGGAATAAAAAAAAAAAAAAAAAAAACACCAGCGGGAATATCTGGGATATATGCGTCAGTACTATCTGGGAAAAGACGAAAAAAAGGAGAAACATGCACGCAGCAAACTATCCCTGTAGCATTTAGAAACTATAGCTTACAGGGAATCCAACCCAAACACCAGACCTGTTGGTTATTTTAGGATCTTATATTTCTGGTCTGTTAAAGGCATTCGACATTTTGCAACGAGCCTTCAGCGCGTGCTGAGTGAGCGAGCGCCTTAGGGGCCGTTCACATATCGCTCCTAAAAACGCATGGAAAACGCTAAGCGCGTCTTTCTCCTCCTTTCCAAAGCGCTTGGGCAGAAGCGCTCATGAGGCGTCTGTCTTTGCTAAGCAACAATGACGTGCTCTCTCCATGAGACGCGGAAATTTCAGCGAAGGATAAATGGATTTGCAGCTCTAAAAATCGCTTGCAGTAGCTCTGCTACTAAATTTATTTCAAAATTGCAATCCATATACAATTATGATCAGCTGATCCTTCATCTTGGCTGAGCTCTCAACGTTGTTACGGGAAAGGATGAAGCTGATTGGTTAGTTCTTGTCACATGACCCGCGGTGCGCTTGCGGCATTCTGAAAAGTTGAGATGTTTTTACATTTTGCTGTATCTAAAACGTATCGAACCGAACCGAACCGAACCGTGACATCAGTGTATCGTATCGAACCGAACCGTGAATTTTGTGAACCGTTACACCCCTAGTTACCAGATATTTTAAAATGATTCGTTCTTATTGTGACTCGAAGTTGTAAATAAAACTGAGTACATTTTCCAAGGAAATACTACTCAGGTTGACTAATTCCAAATGTAACGTTTGATTCAACGTTTCACCTTTTTTCGTTGGAATTTTCTAGCAACTTCTGAGTGCCAATAGTTTCTGCACCAATTTTCTTCCCAGTGTATGATCCGATAAAAATAAACTTTGGTGTTTATGCCATTCTCGGTTTTATATATTTGAGGTGAATTTGTGATTGGCTAGTGAACGCCTGTTCCAGAATCCAGGATTATTTCTGAATCACAGCATTCACGCAGTACAATTTTGAGAGGATAACACAGATACAGCGGTGTAAAAACAAAGGATCACGAGTGTGTGTCCGCGCCACTCTGAGATGTGCCGGGATGAAATGCACTGAGGATATGGAGGGCTGGCACAGACATGACATCTAATAATGTCTTTCCTCTACAAGTCTGTCCTGCTTGGGTTGGATTTAGAGGAGGTTTATCTCTTTCATATAACCCCCCCACACCCGACACTCACATTACACTCACTCACACACAAACCCACACACACACACACACACACACACAAACTAACAAACAAAACCTGCATCAATAACACAAATGATTAAACATTCATGGCCTTTTGTAGGGAACATCTGCTCTATATAGAAGTCTAGCCTGAGGGACTGGGTGGAAAGAATCAGGAGGATTTTTCTCAAAGAAGCTCAGGAAAGCAATAAGATGGTGCACAGTCCTGAAAAGAAAACACACATAGCAGAGTTTTTGTGCTTTTGTCTAGGTGAACGGATAAATCTGTGTGTTTTTATTTTTATTATTATTTTTTTTTATGCCGTTTAAAGTCAAGAGACAGAAAGTTATTCAGAAACGAACTGGAGGAAATGTACCACAACTTCATTGTATTAAGAGCAACTGCTGTGGTAAAATGTCTGCCAAACTTTTCTAATGTAAAACTGTATTTAATTTATTATTTTCATTTTAAAGATGATAACTGACAAGCAGGCAATATTATCGAGCTATACTATTTTATCTAGGGGGTGGAAATTTATCAAAATTATAAGTTTTATGTGCTCTAATTTAGACACTGCAACACCATCATAATGCGATATTATGAAAAACTGCCAATATTTTTTTTTCTATTAAAACCTGCCACAGAATATAATGCAAATCCATCAACTTCAGATAAGCCTAGAAACCTTTTAAAGGGAAAGGAAAACCTTTTAAAGTGCCGTTCAAATCCAACATCACCTGATAGATATCCATGATATCTATAAAATAGAAATGTGATGTATACATGCAAACAACACAAATTTGACTATGAGTTTCAATAAAAAGTTACATTTTTGCTTTAAATGATGTGGCTACAGATACAAGACATGTCATACAAGCCAGAATATGGGCCATAAACAAATAAAAAATCAATAAATAAACAATTTAGAATAAACCCAACAGACCTCTGATCCCAATTTAATCCTTTCGACATCATGTGACCGAACTGAGCGATATTTAGTTCAGTTGATGTATTCTGCACTTTAATGTTAAGCCATCTCTGTTTTTTTCCCTTTCAAATTTTCTACCGTTTCCGTAAGCGTTTCCTATTGATTGCTTCTACTGACTATAAACCCACACAGAGCCACCCCATCTGAGAAATGATTATCTTTGATTATCTCTGAGTTTGTGGTTCAATAAATTCATGAAAATTTGAGGCCTTGCTGTGCTTCCCACCAGAGCCGGCGCACATAAGTCTCTCTCTCAGTCCTTCAATGTGTTATCACTGCTCTCTACACAAACTCCACACTTCTGAGGAGATTAATGACACATTGTCTGTGGAGATAACATCTGTCTCCACTGCTCCTGAAATATCAAGCTTAATAAATATATTTATGAGCCCTGCTCTCTATAGCACTAATGCAATCAGCCGTTGCCGCTCACGCTGGCCCAAGACACTGAAAACCCATTGACTTATTTTGTAGCAAATTAGTCCAACACCTAATCACTGAACCCTGCTCCGCTTTTTGAATTACGACTCTGAAACACCCATCCGCTCTGCAGCAACTGCAGTTTGAATTATATCAATTCGGAGACTTGCCGGTGTCCAGATTTCATTAGCAACACATTAACAACGCTTTACATCTATTACCATCCTGACATGTTCTATAAATAACCGGCATGGAAACTTATTACCATTAAACTCACTAGTGTTACGGTAAAGAGATGCATCATTAAAACTGAACATGGGTCACGAACAATAGGCATAACTGACTTTCATAGAAGAAGGTTCGAAGTAGTCATTGTGTGAATGTGGACGAGCCTTTTGCGGCAGTAGGGTGTCATCTTCAGAAACATGCAACCTATGAACTTAAAATAAAGTAAAAAAAAAAAAAAAAAAAAAAAAAAAAAAAATATATATATATATATATATATATATATATATATAATAATGTACATAATAAAAAAGTTAAGTGTCTGAAAAAATATATATATTTATATTTATATATATATATATAAATATAATTCATATGCGCTGAAAATAACTAGAGCAGAAACAATTTTCACTCACAAATTGGTAGTAAATTTCACGAACAATAAAAAAATTCAAGAAGCACATAGAATTATTAGTGCATTTAAAAAAAATTGTGATAAATCGCATGATTGTCTGCAATTAATCGCATTGTTTTGCACAAAACTAATTATGCATTCAAAAGTAGTGTATTGTGCACCTTTTTCATTTGAAAGTATTGCTATATGAACAAAAGTTAAACAAATAACTTTAAACAAATAAGGTGCTTTTTTACAGCAGTATTCCTTTTACATAGTAGCAGTTAAAATATTTATTGTAAATCTTGACTTATAACATTAATGTAATAAAATTAAATATAAAACAAGGTATTTGTCACTGCCAGGACATTAACGTTTTCATAGAAAATATTTTATAGTTTGTTATAGAAAAAAAAAAGTTATGCCAAGAGTCTTGATCATAACATTATAACAGGAATCTTCCAAATAGAGACCTGCACAATTGCAGGACCCAACGAAGAAGAGTGCAGTGCAGGACAGCACTTGATGTGTGGGTAGAGACTCGGAATGCTGGTGAAAAATTAGGGTGTGCAATCCTAACCCCCAAAGTGCAGGTTCGTTTGACTAGTGTGATCGTTCCATTTAGCAGTCCCAGGTTCGATTGGAAGAGGTGGCCCAGTTCAGTTATATATAGATCAGTGAGTGTGAGCGGT
Organism: Carassius gibelio; assembly: GCF_023724105.1. Taxonomy (NCBI): domain Eukaryota; kingdom Metazoa; phylum Chordata; class Actinopteri; order Cypriniformes; family Cyprinidae; genus Carassius; species Carassius gibelio. The sequence continues at coordinate 13,651,190 of NC_068408.1, read as the reverse complement.
CACCGTGCCGAAGTGCAGATTTTCTAATACATGCTGCATGACTGCATGAATATGTCTGAGCGGCAAAAGCGATAGATGTGTTCAGCAATATATTATGAGAGGGCCGTGTGTTAACGCGTCCCATACGACTCAAAATAACAAACCACAAAGTTAACCAAACAATGCACTTCACTATGCTGAGCAAGCGCTTCTCTACAGTCTTCACTTCCTATTTCCCACTTATGAAGTTGTGATTACGAGCTCATTGCATTCTTTTCTGTTAAAAATAACAGTGGACAGTGGTTTGTGAATGCTGATGCTTAGCCTAAATAATTTAATCAATGTTTTTTTTTTTTTTTTTTTTTTACATTATAGTGAGTAAATTATATCAGGTGTCAATGAATATTATGTTATATATATATATATATATATATATATATATATATATAAAAAAACCTTCAAATGAGTTTGGAAAGAAGTTACAGAGAGTAAATGATAACAGAATTTGGATTTTTGGCTGAACTATCCTTTAAGTTCAAGGAGTACATAGCGAGGAGCCATTTGTTTCCAGGGTAAACATGTTTCCCCCTCCTCACCTCCGTCCCACAGTCCCTAAACCTGACAGAGTAGTAGCTGAGGGCTACATGAGACACAGGATGCAGTACAAGGACAAATCCCCACCCACGAGGACAGGAAGAGGAAAGATGTGATTAACTCTTTATCATTGTGACTTTACAGCGGTATGAACATCACTGCAATGCGATTTGCCCCCCGATCTGATGCCCCACTCTCCTGTTCTCTAAATATTAGTCTAATCTGAGATATGTGCTGTAGCTGGAGGCAGGGGGAGGGTGGAGGGAGATAAGCTAAGAGGCTAAGCTAACAAAAATTAATAACTGTGATGGAGATCTGCCTGCTTAGCATAATTTCAGTGCGAAAATCACCCTGACCCTCCAATGATACTCTTTATCGAGATTATTTTGAACGATGTGAAACAATAATTTTGTTTACTACTTAACCTTAAGCAGTCAGGTGCTTCGCCAAATCTGACAGTCCTGCAGCAACGTGTGAATGCTCAGAACTCGCTGTGTTAACATACACTTTTCTCTCTCTATCTCACATACACATACAGTTCAGTTGGAAGCACCTTGATTATTAAACATCTCGTTATTGTGTTACATAGATTAAATAATGGATGGAAGTCATGTTGGAAATATATTATTTGTAAATCAATAGTTTGCAATATAAGTTTTTATGAAGCTACAGTTTGAGGTCTACGTTTGAAAGAAGTTTCTACTGTTGAACAGGGCATTTATTTGATTAAAAATACAATAAAAACAGCTGTTTTCTATTTTAATATATTTCAAAATGCTGTTTATTTCTATAATGGCAAAGCTGAATTTTTGCAGCCATTAATTCAGTCTTTAGTGTCCGGTTGCTAAAGAAAAACAATCATTATTATTATCAATGTTGAAAAATGTATCAAACAGGCCAACAGTAGTAATACTTTAGATTTTTTTTTTTCAACAAGGTCAGCTTATCTGTCAGATGATTTTGACCTAAACAAGCAATCAAGTGGGCATTCATGTTTAGTTTCAGACATCACTTCAAGGACTCTTTATAAAAAGATAAAATATCATGCATGCTCTCACAAACATGACCTCTCAAGGTGTCTCAACACAGCCAAGTTAGTTTTTGAAAAATAATTATATTTGCTTTGCTTAAAATTACACAATTATTGTATGCATACACCCCCCCCCCCCACACACACACACACTCTCTCTCTCTCTCTCTCTCACACACACACACACACACACACACACACACACACACACTAACACACACACACACACACACACACACACAAAGTTGTACAATGTTTCATCTAAAGCATCTGCACCTTGTGAGAGAGATGGGCGAGCAGAGGCGGGGATGTTAACTGCTATGGTAACCAACCCCTGGGGACCGAGAACTCTCATCGGATCACCTCCCAACATCTGGCTCTTCAATGTTCACACATAAAAAAATAAAAATAAAAATGAAATGCACAAAAGAAATAAATAAATAAAACAAGAGTGCTAATGATACACATAAATATTCGCTTTGCAGAGTTTACACTGCACATATGCACACACAGACTTCCTAAAATACACACAGAGCATAAATAAAACTAACATTAAAAACATTTTACAGTACATAAACACAAAAGGTTCAACTGCAAAAATAAGCGGAAGCATGTCGGTGATCCAGAGGTCAAACAGAGGCCATTATCTAAACCACTGTCAAGAACAGTATTACATTTAGAGATTTACAAAATAATGCAGCATTTAACATTTATTATTATTATAACAACAACAAGTACTACTACTACTACTACTAATAATAATAATTATAATATTATTATTATAGTAAAAAAAAATCCACTTGACATTTATTGATTGATTGATTGATTGATTGATTGATTGATTGATTGATTGATTGATTGATTGATCAACTCATTCATTCAAAGTTTAATTTTCCAGTTGACCATTAATGGCATAGACTAAAAATGCTGAATTTTAAACACCAGTTTCTTAATAATGTTACATAGCTAGTACCAAAACTGCACAAAAGTATCATCAACACTTTCATACTACTTCATAAAATAATGTTGTTTAATGTTTTCTTTTTGTATTTTACACACTGTTACTGAGAGGGCTTCCACAAAATGGTCATAATTATCTAAATATTATCATGTACAAAATAGCCCTTAATTATGAATGCAGCCGAGTGTTCTACTAAGATACTCTCACTGATTAAGAGACCTGTTTCAGTAATTTACATCAATGTGAGTGTTAAGTGACTCTCCCATCCCCCAAACACTGATGAATTATGAACATATAGGCGGCCATGTTGAGACAGACAATCAAAACAATAAGATACATAATGTGGAGCACCTCTGGCAGTACTAGTGATAATTTTTTTTCTTCTCTTCTTCTTCACAATAAGGCTGATGGCAGTGCTCGCAGATTTAATATTCCTCACAAGGAAAGAAACTTATTGAGAGTCTTGGCTCAAAATGAACAAAAGAAAGTTCTTTGTTGAAAGTTGAAAATAGGATACTTCTGTCTGACCCCTGGTATTGTCTGTCCACTAAAAACAATTCAGAGCCTTGACTGAACAAGAGTGACGGTGCACAGACAGAGGCATTCAGGTGGAAATGACCTAAAATGTCAATTAGCAAATTATCATTGGCTTTAAAGAGAATGGGATCTTTTCTTTCTTTTTCTTTTTTCTAGACTGTCTGACAACCCTATCCCCCGAGACCATTACAGAGTGATTTTTGAGGTATTGTATTCATAAGGGGTTTCCAGTAATTGGATTAAATTGGTTCCAGAATGTAGCAATTTATATTGTAATATCCCATTACTTCTAATACTGTCCTTAATTAATTAGGTCTCTTTTTTCTTGATGTATAAGTTAGCTACTACAGGAAGCTGGGTTAAGTTTGTCCTCTTCCCCCTCTTTCTCTTCCCCATCCTTAACTTTATCATCCCTCCGCATTCTGAATGTCTAAAGTTGGTTGGTTTCTGAGATTCTAGTAATTGTGGTAAAGCGATTGATCAAATCACTGCTCATCCATTTTTTAAGTCTAATAAACATATATACAGCATGTACTTCTAGATATATTCGAGACAACCTGAAAACAACTAAACAGAACAAAAATTCAACGCGTATGCACACTGAAAACCAAAAGCACAACCTTCAACCTTTAAAATAAGGGTTTGATCCATGATTTGGTGTCATTGTGTCTTTGCTTCATGTTCTGGGGTTCCATTTTAATTTATGAAAGCCATTCTGCTTCGCCTAAATGAATACAATGTTCAGACAATTTCCATATGCAAATATGCTTTAATTAAGTCAATTAAATAATTTCTATTTTTTTTCCATTGCAGAGCCCACAGGCTGAGTGTGTGGCTACATAACACACTCGCTTTCTTTGGAAGATGAAAAGCAAGTGATGAGTTGCGAGATGAAAGTGGCAGACAGGAACAGAAAAACATTACACTGACAATAACAGTCAGATCGCACAAAGTGAATATGTATTGCTATTTATTGCACCAGTCAGAACAATTAAATAGGTTTTAATTACAGCATATAGTTTATTTTGCATGCATCTCTTTTTATCACACCAGCCATCCTTTAACCCTGACATAATTCTTTACCATTGTATCCATTAATTGCATAATGCTATGAAAATGAAGTTGCCACAAGAGCATGTTTGTATAATATTAATTATTATTATTAAGCTTGCTTACATACATGCAAACTACAGGTCAAGAGGCTATTTTTTTTTTGTTATACATTTTTGAAAGAGGTCTCTTAAATGCTCAGTAGAACTGCATATATGTGAACATAACATTAATATAAAGAAATATTAAAATGTAAAAAATCAGTTCATATTTGAATATATTTTAAAATTTAATTAGATTTCATCAGCCATTACTTCAGCCTTCAGTGTCAGAAATGATTATAATATGTTGATGTGGTGCTCATGAAAAATTTCTTATTATCATAGTTTTTTTTTTTTTTTTTTTTTTTGATGAAAAAAAATATACTTTTATTAAGAAAGGACAACTAAAATAATTATCAAAAGAGGCAATAAAGGCATTCATAATGCTATAAAAATATAAAATAAAAGCTGTTTCTATTCAAAGAATTATGAAGAATTTTTTTTTTACATACATAAGATTATAATCTGTATATAAAAAGTAATTGTATAAATTTCAAAATCTACATATGTTATCTTATAAACAGAATTGAAGGAAACAAGATTATATAAAAGAATAAAGTACATGAGGGGAAAAAAGTGCATAATGGCTTTGTTTCTCAGTCACTATGTTCATGAATTATTGCACAACTTTGGTCACATGAGAGCTACCTAACAAGCTGTCACTTCAAAGAAACACTCAATATTACATAAAGCCATGCTACTGCGTGCTTATTCTATTAGCATGAATGCTAAGATGACACCTGAACAAAGGAGCGTGCGGCAGCGCTTGTATGCAAGCTGCCACGAGAGAACAACCCTGTGTATTCTTCCCATCAGCCAAACAAATACACACTCACAATGGAAAATAAAAGAATAGCTTTTAAAATCTCATCAGAAACTCAAGCAAGATGGACAGAATTTACATCACTCCAGTGGCCCTTTAATTTGGTTTCTGCTGTACAACCCTGCCTTAAATTACAGAGAGTGTAATGAAAAATCGTTAGGTGCTTTGATTATATTATTCAAACATACCGAGTCTGCATTTCAGGAATCTAAATCTCGTTTTGCCTAGTGTAATAATTAAAAACACAATATTGCCCGTGACTATTAGTGTTGAGAATCAGCAGGGACCTGGGGATATGATATTATATTTAGGCCACGAGAAATTTATATTGTGATTCTAACAAAAATATCAATGTCAAAAATTAAATCAAAACTAAAATACTGTGGCTATAAGGATATTGATACAGTATTGAGAGAGAGAGAGAAAAATCTAAAATCTATTTTCCACTCACACAGTGACTACTATAGGTGATTTCAACATATTGGGGGGGGGGGGATTACACGAAAAGGGTTGAGTTTCCTATTCTGTGGGACAGCTGAGCCCTTGGGCTTCGGCAACCACAAGGTGGCATCTTCCTTCCTGAAGGAGACTTCTGTTTCATGTCTGATCTGAGGAGGACACACACATACAGCATCCTAAAAGCAGGTGGGAGTGTGCGTATGTGTGTGTCACGGGCTCAGTGTGTTCATGACTAACCTGCGTATATTTAATGAGCAATACCATCATCTAACTCAGCCCCCCTCTCTCTCTTGTTAAACGGACTACAACCACTGTCAGCCAGCAGCACTTATTCCTCCACAGAGAAACACGGGGGAGCTTAAATGGGACAGTATATGTGTATAAGTACAATAGGGAGAGGTAACCGAAATAGCGACTCAGTGTGAGAGATCTTGCATTTCGGTTAAACTTTATATATTATAGAGCTTGGAGAAAATAAATAAATAAAGTGAAATCAATTTGTTATTCATTTTACATTAATGTTCCGTTTCTCACAGAACCCAAAATTATTTTAAAAGCTCTGAAAATATACTTAATATTTAAGTATCACTTCATGACTTTTCCTAATCTTATGAGAAATTATGAAACTAAATTTCAAAGATGAAAAATTATTTAAACGTCCTACATAAGAAATGTTATATTACTTATGTTTAGGTTCTCAGAGACCTATGAAATAAATTATGAAAAATCAAATTAATTTTTGCATGCTAAATCTCTCTAACTTGCGTTAACGTACTATATGAGAGATTAGATTTGATCATCTTATATCATCCACAATGTGTTTTTTTTTTCCTGCGGCAAAACTGACCATCAGAAACAATGATTTTCATTAATAAGGAACCTTTTTAAAAAAAATTAATAAATAAATAATATAATATATATATATATATATATATATATAATCTTACCCAAAATGAATCGCTCAAAATAGAAAACATACATAAAAATCTGCGCACACACACAAACGAAAACAAGGGAAAATGGACATAAAAAAAAGAAAAACCACAAGATGAGGTTGCTTGTCTCAGGTCCACTGGCATGAATAATTTCTAGCAGTTGTTTTGCATCCGCAGATCAGACGGATATTGTTTTGCGTTTCCCTCTTTTTCCACAACTGCTCTTTCAGTGCTGACAGCTACAGGGAACATGACTATCAGTGAGAGAGAAAGCATGTGAGAAAGAGAGAGAATGCAGCGGAGGCTACTGACTACTCCTGAAGTCCATTATCTTCACCTCCGGCACACACTCTCTCCTCACCTGTTCATTTCTTCCCGCCATTTGCCATATGGAGGAGCAGTGCACACTGAGTAAACAGTTCCATTTCCATCGACGGCAGGTCATTACAGGACGTGTTCATTTTCCTTTTCACAGGCTGGTTTTAGCAGCTGCACCTTCACTGATTCTATAGGTGCAATTAAACATCTGCTTGGCGTAATTGATTAATATGATCCAAGCGCCAAACATTGTGGATGTGGCTGGTGGGAAATGTGTTCATATTTTTCTCACTTATTCAATTTTGTCGGATTTCAGTCCAATGTAAAATTGCATGTGTAATAAAATTTCTATGAATCCTAATATCTATCTCGCTCACTGACATGAACATTACTTATTTATTGGGTTGTTTGTGTGTTTATTTATTAATTAATTATAAAATTTACATATAAAATTATTTTCATATATATACACATATATTGTTTGTGTTGTTAATAATAATAATAAATGTCCATTTCTACTGAAAGATTCCATATTACATTAATGTTTTTTTTAAAGCTTTTAAGTGTAGTTTGCATTCTAGGGTTTGCTTTGTCATATTTGGAGAGACAGAATATCGCATTTACTTTTTTCAATCCTGAGTGAGGCTAAAAGCTCAAATCCGTCGTTTTGCCTTGGTCAAATGATCAACAACAAAATTATTTCCTGTCACGCTCCAGAGTCTAGCCAGCCAATATGATCTTCATTTATTTATGACCAAATACAAAATGAGCCAGAATAAAATGCAGACTGATGGGGACACATCTGTATCGCCAAACAAACTAACACTAAGCCAACTTAAAAACACAATTTACCTCAAGAACAGTTTTTGTTTTCGCTTGTGTTTTGAGGAAACAGCATGTTCTTGATTTTCAGCTTCAGTGTGGAGTCGTTCATGTAAATAGGTCTACATCTTGGGAAGCTAATATGCAAAGAAGCCCTGTCCCGTGTGTCAGGATCTGTGGAACAAGGAGATTAATGGAATCCTAAAAGTGTAAATTATAGCCTTTACCCGCTGCAGTGTGGAGAGGAGGGCCGACAGCCCCCAGGGAGGCTCCTCACGAAGCAATTCCACCAGCTCCACGCATGCAGATCTCCTATACACAGAGGTGAAGGGCAATTTCCCCCCAGTCTCACTTCCTTATTTATTTGCACAGATAGACTGGCTGGACACATCTACATATCCACGTGATGGTGGCTGCACATGTTGTACACAGGTAATAACGTGCTGGCAGCGGGGGGTGGAGGGTCAGCAGGGACACGGATTCCACTGCACGACTCTAAACCTCAGACTGCACCAAGAGAAATGTCACATTTTTAATTCTCAATTTAGACTGAGACTAAATAATAATAAAAAATAATGATAATGATAATTATTAATGATAATAATGATAAACAGACCCTATTTAATTTATTGTTTATAAGGTTCCAGATCTAAAGGCCTGTTCACATCAAGAATGATAACTATACAAATAACTATTATGATAAATAGATTAGCATCCACACCAATGCATGATAACGGTTTTGTTTATTGTGCAGTAAGCGAGCACTCCAGTTTAGTCATCTACCACTTTAAATGCTCGTTCAGAATGGATTCTGATTGGCTGTCAATGTTTTCATCATTCTTCAGCTGAAAAAAAAAAATTATATATTTTTTAAATGGATTAGACTGATATTGTTCCACTGGGCTGTTATTGTGATAGTGGTGGTGGTGGTGTGTGTGTGTGTGTCTATGTCTATATATATATATATATATATATATATATATATATATATATATATATATATATATATATATATATATATATATATATATATATATATATATATATATATATATAATTTTACTATATTGTTAGCGTTTTATTGATCATCCTTGGTATATACAGATCTTAATGATCTGGGTACATAAAAAAAAAAAAAAGTATAATCTTTAATAAAAAATAAGTTACTTGTCTGTTAGGGATGAAATATCTATATCAGTACTACATCAGTTACTGCATCAGACAACATTGAATATTTAGTTGAATATGCATCTTTTCCTTTATTTTAACGCGTTGATTTGCAATAGTGAATTCCTGATTGATAAAATCATAATACACGTTGAACATCCAGTTTGACATTACAGAAGAAAAACAGGTTGCCAAATGGCAATTTACAATGACTTTAAATCTGAAAATGAGCATTATCCCTGAAAATACCCCGGAAAAATACTGAACGTGTCATGTCGGCTACATGAGCCAATGACATGGATTGCTCTATCATGGATGGTCACACACAAAACATGCAAATCTATTCATGTAGGAGGAGAAACACAAACAACAACAAAAAAACTCAAAAAAAGGAAAGAACCTCTCAGAATTGCAGCTGACAGGAGGGCACCTCAGGACAGAAAGCCATAATTATAAACACCTTGTATTGTATGTATTATAATGGAGTGATGCTTGTCTGACGGATGAAAACATTTCAGATTTTTTTTCTTTCTTTCTTTCTTCCTTCCTGCCTTCCTCAGATCTGGCAACACCGCTGTCCTCCGCACCCCCCACTCCCCCCACCCCAACTCTCCCTTTTTACTATTCATTGAGATACAATCGCCGGTTGGCACTTCTCCAGTGTTAGATGCATTTGAATAATACATGACCTGCCCTTTCGCTGACATCACGGTGCCAGAGCTCCAACAAGGTATGAATCTTATTCTATATACACTTCCAATGTTCAGCTGTTCACAATCTATACTGTCAACAATTTATCACAGGATGCAGAGTGGCGCTGCCAAGTTATCAGAGTGGTCGGAGGCCGTGTATGATCTAGTCGGAGCATCTGGCTCTTCACTGCTCGTGACATTAGCCCAGACAAGAGAATCAGTGGACTATTGAATGCAATTACAGTAAGCAAGACAGACAATAAAGATTGATAGGGCTTTTTCATTTTATCACACAAGGAAACATAACGGCGGTGAGGCTTCGCCTTCAACTGCCTGCATCTAATAATGATTGAGGGTGTGCCATGGTGTGGGCAAGACGAGAGGTGAGAGAGAGAGAGAGAAAGAGCATATACACAATGGGGCTCTGCCCTTTTATATGCACATGCATCATGGACAAACACACCCACACAGGCAAGCACACATAACATGCACATATGCATTCATATTCACATGCAAAATGCAAACAGAAGGTATATGCATGCAAACACACCCACATTAATGCGTGTGTGTGTGTCTGTGTGAGTGGACACCTTATGTTTGGACTTTCCGAGTTTGTGCAAGAGCCTCGGTGAATAATTGCATTCTGAGGATTTTAAAGGAGAGAAAAGCCCTCGACGTGCCCATGCTCGGTTAATGATGAATATTTACACGACATCGATCACATTTTTGCAAGCAATCTCAATGATTAAGAGGGGAGAGAGTCACCATGCATATTTAAACAATGCGAGAGATAATAAATGAGCCCTTTCAATACAATCAACAACCTCAGGCAAAACAGAGGAAAAACATCACAAGAGAAAATATCTCAGCTGTTGACCACGCTGAAAGGCCAAAAAGACCCCCGTCTAAGAGCTCGGATACATATTCATTCCGCAGCCTTGTTGCATTTAAACGAAGCGTGTTTGGAACGGAGCGTGTTTACCGAAAAGCGAAACTGACAGGTCACATTAAAATGACCTGACAAGATTCTGAAAGGTGACTATCGGGGCAAAACGCATTATGAATTGCAGTTTTCAACTGGACTTACATGCAAACATGACAAATGTTTAATTCCTTGAAAGAGAGTGGGGGGGAAAAAAAGCCATTTTCTGGGAGACACTGTGGAGATGACATGTCAACGCAAGACTGTTCTATTATTTGCTTGAGTAATCATAACAATACAACATGCTTTCCCCCAAGAGTTAATTGCAATGTGGAGGAACAGGCCAATGCAAGCAATTCTATATTTGCACGAGTGTGTTGGCTTGCTGCTTTTCTCTTGAGATAAGAGAACATTTCTCATTTTTACATGATATGTGATACATATTGTTATGCCATTAGCTATTCTACTAAAACTGAGCTTCACACTGGCCATGGTGTGGATGCTGTCAAAATTGTAACTATCAATCGATTTAAAATTGTAATCATGTTAATGACATGCTAATAAAACAAAAAAATGTTTTCTGAAAAAAAAAAGCCCCTAAATTAGGATTATTATTGTGGAAGACAATTAAACCATTCAATACACACTACAAACAGGGAATAAATGAATGTTGTGTTCTGCAGAACAAAGTAATTTATAGGTTTAGGGTGAGTAAAAGAGATATTTTTTGTGTTTAACTTAGTATCACTGCAAACAAGGAAAAACATCAATGTGGAAGTTGATGCCTTGAATTGCTGCGAGTGCATGGAAAAAAAAATACTTTGCTATCACTTTATTTTCAATCATTAATCACACTAAATTAGTATGTTTAATTGACAGCCCAAATGTTTATACACGTGTTTGGTGGATTAACTATTTGTCTCTGGTTAACAATTACACCCAATTACACAAGTAAACCACTAAACACTAAAGTTCTCTGTAGTCAAAGTTTGCATCTAAAAGGAGGTTTGGAGGGTGTGTGTGTGTGTCAGGGTCTGACAGCTGAGGATATTTGCATGCACACACAGTTTCACTTGCAGTCACACAGGCAAGCTGCTGGGCTCTTATCACTTCAGATAAGGCCTGACTGGCCTTTTACCTAGGGGAGCCAGGTCTAATCTGAAAAAGCCTGTCACTAACAAAGAGAGATCCCTTCCTCAAGGATAGCAAGGCTAAAGTGAAACCCAACTTTGCTCCTCTGCCTCTTTACTTCCTTTTATCTGCCCCTTCATTTGGGCCCAGACTTATTATACCCATAATGCAACACTTTCACCCTGGCTCAACCACTCCATTACCCACAGATATTGTCCCTCTTGCCCTTACTGTCTGATAAGTGCAAATGAATGGCCAAATAAATATTGACAAACTGTTTTTTTTTTGTTTTTTTGCTGGATTGACTTTGTCTGCACCCTGACAGTTATTACAATAAGCCCTCTGCCTCTTACGTGTGCATCTGCTTTCATCAAAGATAAAAGGTGGAGTTTAATCCAAGGATAATATGTCCGTCACGTTTATTCACCTGCAAAAAAATAAAAAATGAGCAAAACAGTCAGTGATTGTTAAATCTATCAAACCCACAGCCATTTATCAAGGCACCTACGGTGAGATTAAACAGGAATACAGAAATATATTCACTGTTAATGATGGTGGTGGCATATAAAATAAGGACACACAAACAGGACATAACAGTAATGCACATTGCTTGCATGATAAAAGAGAACCCAATATTCTCTAAAGGTAAGCAGTTCTGTTAACACACAAACTCTGACTTCCAGTAGTGGAGCTTTGTTAAGATTCATATCGGCAAATGTCAAAAAGAATTAAAAAGATAACTGTCATTCAGAATGGGCTCCAGCACTCTGACATATTGCTCATAGACAGGGAAGATAAGGCAGACCCCAGCCTCCTGTTTCTCAGTCAGAACCCACTGCGTTTTCCATACATCCAAAGAGCTAATTCCTTCGCTCATATGAATATGCCATTTTCATACTGCCAAGATGATGAATCCCTGAACTGTACGTCACTGTTAGCCGGCCCCACCAAAAATGCCATATTAATGTCAAATGAGATATAACGATTTAGATTTGTCAGATTGCCCAGTGTCAGTCCACATCCATCCTGTGAGCTGGTGGAGATTTCCCATCAGACACTGAGAAGAAGGACAGATAGCACACCTCTCTGTGTTGGCCTGCTCTCAATGGAGGCAAAGGGGCAAAAGTAGTTATTCCAACTACCCTGTTCACAGTAGCTAATCAGGAGTAACAGAATAAAAAATGCATATTTAATATTGTATCCAGAAATGAAACATGGATATAAAAGTAACCCACAGCAATTAAAGAGACAATTGCAATAGTTTTCTTCAAAACTCACAACTACTGTAAATCTTCTCTTCTCTTGGTATGAAAAACATGTAAAAATTACTACTTTTTATTAGCATTTTTCCTAAACTATCTGCTACTCCTAACTATGAATTATAGCAGATATATTGCAATTAAGATCACACATCAAAGTTATCAAAATTGTATAATTAATTAACTTTATAGGGACCCATTCTAACTAATTACCTAGTTGATTATTAATTATTTATTATATCAATATTTATTATTGATTATTTATTAGTACCTATAAAGCACATATTCTTAATGAGCACACAATACCTAAACAACTACCAAACTAACTTACAATAAGGAGTAATTAGTAATTTTTTTGAGGCAAAAGTTGTAGTTAATAGTCTGTTATTACTGAGAATTGGACTTAAAAATAAAATGTGGCAATTAATTCTCCTGGATAGTTGTAATATTTATACAGTGCTAATCCTTCAGTTTTGGGGAATAATAAAAACAAAAGGGTTGCAACTTTATTGTACAGTATGTCTTCTTAAATGTACTTAGAGTATACCTACCTAAAAAAGTTCTGGTATTACATGGTAACTACATTGGGTAGGGTTAGGTTTAGGGGTAAGTTCAGTGTTAGCACCTAGTTATAGTTAATACTATAATAACTACATTGTATGTACATGAGGAAGAGCACTGTAAAATAAAGTGCCACCATCAAAAGTATTAACTGTATATTATTAACTAAGTATTAACTGTGTTCGCCTCAAACACATTGGCGAAGCAGAAAAACTTATTGGCCAATGCCGATATTTTAAAAAATGACAAATATTGGCCGATATATCGGTCGACCACTAATTAGCATTAGTGTTGGCATCTGTCGTTCATGTTAAATTCTAACCAACAACCTGCAGATAAAAAAATGTTAGATTCAAAGAGATCAAAGATAAAAGAAAACTATTGAATATCCCCAACCCCCCTAAAATAAACAAATTAAAAAAATATATTTAGTCTGAAATTTCTGACTAAGAGAATTGATGAAAAAAAGGAATTTAATCAATCCAGTTTATGTGTGACTGAAGACACAGTTTCCCCTATTAAAATTACCTGCCTTTTGATAATTCAAATGTTTTCCTCTTTTGTTTACTGTGCTTCATTATAGTTTAATAAATAGCTCACAGAGGTCAAGAAAAGAGGGTTCCCTACCCAGCCCAGAGCACAAGACAGAGAAAAATCAAGCTCCCAGCATTTTAAAGGTCATTAATGAAGCAGAGAAGAGCTGTTTAGCATACCGTACAATCCCTCTTTAACAACATCATCGGCTTAACAGGTTCAAGCTACAATGCCTCAACTCCAAGATAAAATCTCCAATAGCAATTAAGCAGGAAACGTGCAATTTGCTGAAGAAAAAAAAAGTCAATACCTATTATTGGATCTGCATACTGAAGAAGTATGCTTCTCCTAGACTATCTGTACTAGCAATCACAGGCCCTTGAACTGAGATGTATTTCACCTAACAGTTATTCTCAACCAGGAGTACCTCAAAATGCATGTAATAGGTACTTGGAGAGACTTCCATTCATAAAAAAATAAGTACATTTCTACATTGTAAATATCATCTATAGTTCTACCGTTTATTTGAGAGAGAGTAAGTAAATGCATTTTTATGTTATTTAGAAATAGTAGTCTTCTAAAACTCTTAACATCCCACATGTCAATACTCTTTATTAAACCGATGACCTTCCAGTCATACACTTGGTTAAAAAATATGAATAAAATAAACCCCTCTGCAGTGTGTAAGGAATCATATCCTCAGTGTGTATGTGAGTTTCGCTTTCCGTGATGTTGTCCAGTAGGTTTTCTACAATTCTCTAAACAGAATCTCCATGGTGATTGATTCACTGGGTCATTGCCTAGACCTCTCCTCTTCAACCATAGAGCAATGCACACGTATAACATTTACCACCTGTGGCATTGGAGGGGAGAGTGTACCACCATGGACGCGTTCCATTATTCATTCAACTTCTCAAGCCTTGTGATGGTACTGTACCTCTCAGATGACTCTTTTGAATAGGGCCACCGCTGATTTAAAAGAGAAAGGCTGCATGTATTCAATGTGGCTGAAAACCTATGTATAACACACACTCAAGCTCACACTTAAAATATTCATACATGACACTCAGATTCATACTCTAACCTCTGTTGCCTTGAGAAATATTAACTGTATATGCAGCCACAAGGGCAACACACAGTGCTGACAGGTAAGTGGATTTTTTTTCTTCTCTTCTTGTTCTTTAAAAAGTTCAATGTAAATGACAAAATTACATTGAATGTGGGAAAGTTCAGGGAAAAGGTCACCCAAAAATGAAAATTCTGTTATTATCTACTCATTTACAAGTTAATCCAAACTAGTGTTGTCAAAAGGCCCGGTACTTCGGTACCAAGTCGGTACTAAAAAAATGTAAATGTGACGGTACCAGGTTTCTTTAAGTACCGGTAGTACCGAGGTCCTGTTCAAACCCGGTTCTTGACGCATACAGCGCTATGATTTCCGCGAAGCAGAAAACGAGGACAGAATCTCAAAATCCAGTCATGAAAATGAACCTATGAAAATATGGACAGTCACGGAATTTGTCAAAGTTAGAATAAATTAATCAAATCATATCTCCATATGGACCAATATCGGTAAATATTAAGCAGCAAAAGATGTTTGAAATATGAATCCTGCATGTTCTGTGCGTCTCTGTGTGAATGATCGAATGGCAGAGACGTGCGGGTTTGTTTACTACATAGACTGAAGTGCTTGACGCTTGCATTAATTTCAGCATTACCACGCTGAATCGACACGCTACATGTAAATTATATTCTTTGTTGTTTTCTACTGTCAAAATAATGGAGTTCATTTAGAATTATTCATATTTTTCCGATGATTAGGGAGTTTTTATTATTACACCCTCAATGACCAAAAATATAAAAAAATTAAGCATCACCACCAGTCTTAAATTCAGTTAAAATGACAAATATGCATTCATTAAAAATTAATTTTTACATAAAGGCATTATGCTACTAAATATTACTATTATTTAGTAAAATGTATGTGATACTGCTTCTACTGTTGAAAAAATTTATAAAACTTTATTTTTTAAAAGAAATAAATCACAAAATATTTCTTCCATGTTTTAATTTTAATAGCAAATCTTTACCAAAAATAAAATGTGTTTAAATTTCATAAATTAAAAGACAAATTAAATTTGGGTGAAACTTGTTTACTCTTTTTCATAATTATAACTCGTAGAAAAACGTTAAACACAATTGTAAATAAGTATAAAGAATGGCATTGGTTTTATTTTTAGTGATAAAAAGTTTTTTTTAATTATTATAATTTTTTTTAATTAGCATATTTTTGTGTTTTGCTTTGGTACCAAAATTGGTATCAAGAACCGTGGATTTTCACTGGTATCGGTACCGAATACTGAACTTTTGGTACCGTGACAACACTAATCCAAACCCATATGATTTTTTTTTTTTTTTTTGATAAAAGAGAATGACTTACAGTATTGTATTGCATTCCCACATATTCAAACTTTGATCATCGTAACTTTTCACATCACAGTAAAATCATAATATATTCATCACACAAAGCTATCATATGGCATCAGAAAACTTGAAAAATAGTGCACAATTCATACAATGTTTTGTCGTCCCATCCATCCATTTTTTCTGCTATTGAGTTTTATTAGGAAGAAAGTCATGTGGGATTAAATAATCATTAAGAGTGAATAAATGAAGACATACATTTCATTTTTGGGCAAACTATCCCTTTAATTCCTAAGACTCTGTGGCCTGTTCTGAAAATAAACAGTATAGTCAACCCAATGAATTTCATTTCCTTAAGTGCTGATGACTAAAAGGCTTAAATCCATTCTTATATAAACGTTGCTATTAATGTCTTAATTAAAGATGTAAATACCAGCCCCACTTCAAAAAAACAGGCCAGACATCAGAATTAAACATGTGGCAAAAAGAGAACGGGACGCCATGTTGGAGGAGATTCCCAATGAAAGAGAATTAGAAAGGAGCTGACCCAAATATCATCTCACCAACAGAGGAATCGTGTTATGCTAAGTAGGCCATAAAGGTACTTAAAGATTATGCAAAATTCTCTTTTAATGGATGACATGGAGAAATGAAAGACAGGCAAATCTCCAGGCAAGGGAGAGGTTAACGCCCCTTACGTCTCAACTTGTGTTTGGTGACAACCAAAGGGCATGAAATGAGGTGTGATGAGGTACATAAAGCAAGGTGGGGATAAAGACAGCTGGGGCATTGTGGTTAGAAAATATTAAAGGTTTTTTAAAAGATGATATTTATCTAAGAGTTCATATAGATATTCATAAAAACAAAAAAGTTACCGTTATACTGTATTGTACATATGAAAACAAAATGAAAACACATATGACAGCTTGCAATGTAAATTAAATAAATATTTTAAACAGTAGGCTATAACAGACTACACACATAAAAAATAAAAATAAACATTTTTTATCAAGTAAAAAAAAAAAAAAAAAAAAAACGTACTAATATTTCAAGATGAAATTACTAGACTGAAGCTACTTAGGTTTCCATGATTATCCATAAATCATTTTAAAATGTGAATGTTAAATATGATACATACTATAAGAATGTTTCTTTGTAAAACATCCTTGTTTTGCATTCCCCATAATAAAAATAATAGTGACAACTGGTATTTATATGCATTTGAACTATCAGTCAGATGACAGAAGGTATTAAGTAGATACAATACGTGCAATAGGTTTTTAAGAAAAGTTTTGATTATGTTGATCATTTATCAGCCATAGAAATTTGTGTATCAAATATGATAAGTAGACTTTATTGGGTTAAGTACATTTATGATTGTGTTTATATTTTAGACCTTTGTCTTATTTATGTAGGCACACACAATGAGAAACCATGTCCATCCAGTGTCCTTCTCCCCACCTCTCTCAATCAGACCTCTGCCACAGGCACACACAAACCAGGAGTGGGGCAGCGGTGAGGCCCTTGTGGAACCCATGCACCGTGAACCGGGAATTTTATTACTTCATTATTTTCCTTCCCTGCAACGCTCGCTTTCATTTGAGCAAGTCTCCACGTTGGTATAATGAGAGTGCTATAAAAACGTTGCTTTAAAAGGGTTTGCATACTCTCCCATTCTCAGCTCAACCCTTCAGCAAGCATATGGCAGGTAATCAGGTCGGCAATCACAGCACCCATAATACGTGCTGCATGATTTCAGCATTGTGCTATTATCCATCTGTTTCTGCACGGAGACACATGAACCTTCCTGTGAGAGGTCAGTGCTTTCATGGCTCTCCTGGATCCTCAAAGCTTTCCAGCCTTCTTCCTAGGAAGCAGTACACCTGATTTCAAATGGACTCTGTTTTTTTTCTTCCTTGATAATTCTCTGACGAAGGCAAACTTAGTCCATCTGTTTATTTATCTACCTCCATCTACCTCTTTATCTACATATCTATCCAAGCATCCATCCATCTTCCCATTCATGTAATCACCCACCCGTCCATCTATCTACCTATGCTTTTGTCTTTGAATTGGTCTACAAGTGTTTCTAAATGCTGTAGTCTGAAAGTAGTCAAGTACAAGAATACATACTGTACAAGGACTAATATGTGATACAGCCGACAAGTGCATGCATGAGGTCAGATCGATAGATGAGCTTTATGTCATCATGCATGCACACACTCAATCTCTCTCTATCTCACACACACACTTCTATAATGCTGTGCACGCTCCATACATAGGCATACTGAATGTACATTGAGTTACATTACACGGGAGGAAAATATCAAAGACATCGTTGCCAAGGGAAATAAGTCTGAAATTGGTCACGATGTCCAATAAAAATAACTGCCCTGAAGAAATTTTTATTGTTAACTTTTTTGTATGTTGCGTATAAATGATATGTGCAGTGGTCTTTAAAAAAAAAAAAAAAAGTAAAAATCAAGCATTTATATTATATTACCAATGATTTGTGTACAGGCTTTGAAAACCTAGAACCATAGAATTCTCTAGACAGCTTTGCTAAAGAAGAGTGGCAAGAAAATCTATTATCTGTTGTTTGAATGACTTTATTGGGTTGTAAAATCAAAGTCGAGGTGAAAGGTCAAAACGGAGAGGTAACGAAAAAACTGGTAAAAAAAAAAATCACTTTTCCTGGAACGGGGAAAAAAATAAAGCCTTCATATCAAGGCAAGAAAAATGAGTCAAACACAAAAGACACTCCAAATCAGAATAAAATACAATAGGCTTTAAACCAAGACAAGACGATAAAACCTTCAATAAGAAGAACAGTGCTGATGACAACTTAACCCTGGATCTGGCAGCAAGAATGGAAACAATTACCTCCAGCTCCACACTAGCTTTGAACTTGTCCCTCTACGCATTTTTGTGGTACAGTCCTTTTCCATTCTGTATCAACAGTACAGCTCCACATCTTGTGTTGTATCCATTTGTATGAGTTTCAGATGTAAGAATAAACCATTTTAGTAGCCATGCCAACCAACAGACAAAATAATGCTAGGCTTGACTGATGTTGGCTAAAAGTCAATTAGATACGGTCTTGTATGTTGAGCCCATATTCAAGAATAAATCCAAAGTGTCTGAACATTTTACACAAACTCACCTGCTAATGATATATAGCAGCATGGTTAAGTACACAGATGTTAGCATACTTATAGACAACAGCCATCATCAGAACAGTGGAGGACTATGAAAAGGGTATTTTAACTTTAAATTAGGTGCACACAATAATATATATATATATATAAAGTCATAAGTAGTAGAGGTTTATTTGTAGTGACAGCCAACAATATTATGGTTTGGGTCAAAATTATAGATTTTCTTTTATGCCATTAGGATATTAAGTAAATATCAAGTTCCATGAAGATATTTTGCAAAGTTCCTACTGTAAATCTCAAATAAAATCTCAAACATCCAAACTTTTTGTTAGATTAGTAATATGTGTTGCTAAGAATTTAATTTGGACAACTTTAAAAGTTATTTTCTCTTTTTTTTTTTTTTTACCCTCAAGTTTTCGATTTTCAAATAGATGTATCTCAGCCAAGTATTGTGATATACTAAAACTATACATCAATATAAAAATTATAAGGATTTTTTATTATTATTTATGTTTTTTAAGTTGGCCCTTATGAATGGTTTTGTGGTCCGGGGTCATATGATGAGCATAAGAGACTTCTTTCAACCATCTGAACAATATTAGCACAGGTTAAGAACATATTTTAAACATACAGTACATTTTTTCAGTTTCAGACTTCTGAAAAACACTGCCCAATTCTTAGAATTTTTCATATTTAAAATCCACTTTAAATGAAAATCTGATTTAAAAGTTTGAAATCATAATTAGGGAATTTCAACACCTCCCTTCAAACAGCAGCCCTCCCTTTCTGCATCCGTTTGAGAAATGAAGCCCACAAATCTTTATTTAGAGATGTGTGATGATCGCTTTCTCTCTCTCGAAGTGCATTAGAATGCACTGAGAGCAGTCATCCCTTCCTCTCGTCTCCTCAATCTCTCTCCATGCTGAAGGCCTTGTTTGTACAGCTCTCAGCCCAAATCCATTATTACTTCCTAAACTGACAAATCATTTCAACAAATACAATCTCCCTCTCCTTGCGCTGGCTGATAAGATAAATGCTGAACTCGAGAGGGGACTGAAACGGAGGTAGAGGTTCATATTTCAATTTGCAAAGCACCTCGCTCTGAATCTTAATTTAGAAGCAATAAGACAAACAACGTGCTAAAAAAAAAAAAAAAAAAAACACAACACTGAGGATTAACGTCCCAGTGAGAGACAAAAGTCTTATCTAACTCCTGATGACAAAAAGGTGGGCTAATTTTACCTCATAAAATTACTTATTTATTTTTATAATAATAATAATAATAGCCATAACAAAATAATGATAATAATACAGAGTCTATAGAGAGATGATTTCTAGTGTTTAGAATAGCCCTCGGCTTCTGTCCTTCCCCATAAGCCTGTGTTTGTTTTAATTGTGACCAATAAAAAAGGTCATAATTAATACCCCAACACAGACACTGATAAACAATTCCAAATTGCCACCATAATCAAATGATGCAAACATCTATGAGTTACAAAAGTTCACAGCCACAACTGACAATTTCTTAATTGTATTCAGTCATTCATGGAAATTTTATTAACATGGAGCTGATGTATCCTGCCCTTCCTCTGTCACAACATCAGGGATCTAATTTCATTATTTTCCACAAGATTTGCTTGACTACTGCCATGATTTTAATGCCGGTGCAGTCCAGATGTTTATGCTATTTAAATTAGGAGGCAAGGCCTGTTGGGTAAACATAATTAAAGAAAGTTTTTTTTCCTTCTTTTTTTTTCTCTTGCCCTCTCTTTGTCTCTTCGCCTCCCCTCTCTCCGTCTTCATAAGTTTACTTCATTAGGCAACTTTCATTTAACTCCCGATGCCACATGGCCCTCCCATAAAGCACAGTCCTCCGCAGATCTGTGAATGGCTCACAGCACCGTGAAGGAGCCTTACGCACATCAGCGCACCCGCAACGCAGGCACAACAGCAGGCTGGCGAGAGGGGTCAAGGTCTCTGGGTCCACAGAGGGAGGAATATTAGGTGCTAGTGTTTACATGCTTGCTGTTCTGCCATTAAAAAAACAAACCATGCAAAATACTGACATAAACTAACAGTATGTCTAAATAGATATGGCTGAAAATACTTTTTTTTTTTGGTGTTTCAGTGGCTGAAGCTTAAGAGAAACACCTTTATCTAAAGCAGCTTCCACATTTAAGCTTGGTTAATTACCTCGAATGTGTTTATTTGTTTGTCATAATACACACAAACACTATTTGCGTGTTTCTTGAAAAAAAAAAAATACATAAATAATAATAATAAAAAACCTTTGCTGAAATTAAAGTTTAGTTTAACTTGATTCTCTAGAATAAATAAACCTAAAACTGAAATAAAAGCAATAAAACCTATTTAAGCATTAAAACTATATGTGACCCTGGACCACAAAACCAGTCTTAAATTGCCTGGGTATATATGTGGTATTAGTCACATCGATTTTTCTTTTATGCCAGAAAAATCATTGGGATATTTAGCAAAAATCATGTTCTATGTAAATTTCCTACTGTAAATATGTAAAATATTAATTATGCATAATATGCCTTGCTAAGAACTTGATTTGGACAGCTTTAAAGGTGATTTTCTCAATATTTAGATTTTTTTGCACCCTTAGATTACAGATTTTCAAATAGTTGCATCTCAGCCAAATTTATTTATATCGTAGCACACCATACATCAATGGAAAGCTTATATATTCAGCTTTCAAACCCTTTATGACTGGTTTTGTGGTCACATATAGGCATAAAAATGTATAGGCAAAAATAATAATAATAACAATAATAATAATGAAAAGAAAAGAAAAACAAAACAAAATACTAAAACATAAAAAAGGAAAAAAAATACAAAAAAGTAAATTGAAATATTATCAAAAAATATGTCATTGTTACTAAAATAACACGTTTGCAAAGTAAAAAATAAATGAATGAATAAATAAATAAATAAATACAAATTATAATAAATAAACAAACAAACACCCCCTCCCCCCAACACACCCATGGACGAGGCTGCTAAATAAAGTTTCAAAATAACAGGATAAACCAGCATATACAGTATGTATAAAATTGTTCAAATATGACAAATATATAAATCATGTAATGAATCATGGTCTGCTGTGTGTGGCTTCACACAACAGTTTAATGAATGATGGCCTGTGTTCAGCATACAGAGGCTAATTAAATAAAAAAAAAAAAAAAAAAGAGAGAGAGTGATAATTTCCCTATATGGGTGAACTGTTCTGTAAAGAGATGACGGGGCTAGGGACAGAAACCATTACATAAGCATCATAGCATGGCAGACACAGCATATGAACCCTGCTTTGATAATTCATATAAAAGCCAGTATTTCTCATCGCTCACAGACACGCATACTGTCTAGATGGTGTTGAGCATTCTGCTACTAAAGCAGCCCCGGCATTCTAATTTCAATGACTTGTGAACCCTCACCGTGCATTAGTTAAAAAAGTATCATTGAGGTCTAAGCCGGTGATGAGAGCATTATTTCTACTGTTTAGCGAATACTAATCAGCCGTCCTAAAGCGCGAGCGAACGTGTCTGTATGTGCGCGCAGAGGAGTGAAAGAAATTATATCACTTATGTCAGAGTGCTAATAGGCCCAGCCACACTCCAAATTTAATTTCATAAGCCACTGTTCTTGATTTTTCCCCCCTTTTCAGATTAGTGACTAACAATCTATTACAGGCAACATCACAGACAGTGTAATACAAGAGGTCATTACCAGATTACGTAAACTCCAGACTTGCATTACCATTCCACATCCATTTACATGATGATTATTACAGCAGAAATTAGAGTGTGATTAGAGGGCCCAGTAGCCTTTGCTCTCCGCAGACACATCTGGGCACACAGCAGAGGGGGACTGACCATTTGTGCCAAGGATTTATAGAAGCATGTCAGCATTTGTTTTGTCAGCGTGATCGCAGCAGCGCCTCGGTCATAAAACCAGTCATTCTGCTCGCGTTTCCCCACTGCGGGCCAAACCGTTCATTTAGCATATTTGATATAAACACCTATTCTTTCCCGGAGCCACGACGAGGAGAACAAACTCCTCCGACTAGCTCTCCACCAGCGCCATACGTCCGTTTATAAGTATGCAGCGTGTGGAACGTCCGCCATACTTTAGTGCACATGAGCTGAGTAGCTGTCAAAATTACAACAGGCATCTCAAGTAATTATGCAGATTTATGCAAAGCATTAACAAGAAGAATTAAAAGCACAAATGAGGTGGCTACACTTGAATTGTTAAGATTATGAATAATTACCATGAATCTTTTTTGCTCTTCATATAACTTGTTTTTGATAAACAAAGTCTTAATTATCAGAATACTTCTGAGAATATCGGTGACCTTCATTAATCTTACAAAACAAGTCTCTGGTGAGCGGCAGCTGAGGAGGCCCGCTCTCACACTGAGTACACAAATAACAAGAGCAGCGTATGCTAACTAGCCACTTCAGAGAGCCGAGCGTGTGGCCAGGTATATCTTACAGCTCAGCCACGGATGCACAATCATGCCAGGCGACTCTGCCTTTCCATCTGGGACTCCCTCATTCCAGCTACTCATTAATTACAGCCACATTTCTCACCCCATCCTCCCTTCTCTTCTCAATATGAGAGATCTGTTTTCGTCCCCAAACTCTGCTGTGAGAGGAATTGTTTCGGAGCTTCCGTTTTGGACGTCGCCGGTTGACTGCTGGCCGCTCACCCCGACCCTCCCCGGATTCGTCTGTGGCGATGGAGCAGATCTTCACCTCCGCCGCTGTGGCGTGTCACGACGGCCTGTCAATCAATGCGTACCTGGCAGGTTTCTCATCCACCCACTCAGTCTCTCGGAACAGACTGAAGGTCCATTCGTCCAACCCCTACCACACCACTCTTCCCTTCAACGCTCTCCAGCTCCTCCACCCTCCATCTGTGCTTCACATACTCTCCTTGTAGCTCACAGACCATGAGGATGGGGCTCACTGGCATAGAAACCTGCTCCATAACCCTCCCGCCAAAGCACAATCAACAAATCTCTGACAAATAATACATGTCCGTCAAACAGCTGATTCACTGACATCATTCTTTTTCTTTTTTTGCATTTGTCTCTTTGTAAGACAGATATTGTGCAGGGAACTGGTCATAAATTTGATTTTTAAATGAAACAATACAATAACATGTAAATATGCCATACACTCTGTATAAAATATTTGTATATATTATTATTATTATTAAAATCTATATTACAATATATACACACATTATAATACATACAAATGTTTGCAAGTTTGGGGTCAGTAAGATTTTGACATTAAAATGATCAAATACATTAAATTGATCAAGAGTGACAATGGAGATATGATTTCTTTTTCCAATAAATGATGTTCTTATTAAAGGGATACTCCTCCCCAAAAATCCAAATTTTATCATTAATCACTTACACAATGTTGTTCCAAACCCGTGAAACCCATCTTCGAACACAATTTAAGATATTCTGGATGAAAACCGGGAGGCTTGTGACTGTCCCATAGACTGCCAAGAGAAATATAAGGTCAAGGTCCAGAAAAGTATGAAAGATATCGTCAGAATATTCCATCTGACATCAGTGGTTCAACCTTAAAGTTATGAAGTGATGAGAATACTTTTTTACATGAATAAAACTAATGGATGCGCTGTTTTCTACGTGTATTTATGAATTGATTTGAAAGAAAACAGCACATCCTTGCGGCGCGACTGACACAGAAAAGTGTACGCAGCGTGCGCTACAGTGATGTGGGGAGAGACAGAGACGATGAATTGTTGAATAAAATCGTTGTTTTTGTTTTATTCGCGTACAAAAAGTATTCTCATCACTTGATAACGTTACGGTTGAACCACTGATGGGCAGATGGACAATTCTTACGATGTCTCTCACACTTTTCTGGCCCTTGATACTGTATTTTACTTGGCAATCTATGGGACAGTCACAAGCCTCCTGGATCTTAAAAAAATCTTAAATTGTGTAAAAAGCTGTACAAACTTTTAGGGGTTCAGAATGACATGGAGGTAAGTGATTGAGTATCCCTTTAACTTTCTCTTCGTAACAGAATCGTGAAAATCCTTAAAATTTATCACGATTTCCATAAAAATATTAAGCATATTGATTGTTTTTAATATTTTAAATAAAAATAAATCATGTGACATTTCTTTTGAAGACCGAAGAAATGGCTGTTGCAAAAATGAAGCTTTCCCATTACAGGGATAAATTACATTCTAAAATATACTGACAGTTATATATCAATAAGCATAGTGGCTCACAGTACTTACAGTACATGTACTAACCACTACACCAATGCTCAGAAGAATGATGGACATATCATTGATAGAGGAAGGTGTGTATATACTTTGTTAATTCCACAAAAAAGGCAGCTATGGACACTTTCTATCAAGCTTTGAGAAGTGTGTGTGATGACAAATCCCATTCATTCTTTTTGTTATGATAACGTGGCCACTGCACCCAAACATGCACTCTGGAGAAGAGAAAAGGAAATGAGCTATTTAGCACACAGCCACAGACACTACACTCCGTAACCCACATATCATGCATGTGGAGTACTGCTAGCTTTAGGAACAGATGTCAGTCCTGTTTTACAGTGATGTTCACACTGAGTTTGTTAATAAAGAAGCGTGACAACAGAACTGACAATATTAGATAGTCATAAGTAGTCATGATTTGTCAGTCAATTTTTAATCTGTGTTAGAGCCGTTTTGACAAGACCCACAATTTGTAATAATAGATTATTATTATTATTATTATTAAAGCTATATTTATTTGATCAAAAACTGTAGGGCTGCCCCCTAATTGACGACTAACCTTAAGTCAACAAGAAGAGGTTTGGCAGAACAAAATTTAATTAGTTTGCAGAAGACAAAAAGTGCATGGACAGATCGTTAACGGCTGTATTTTGTGGTAATATAGTACATTCAAATGCTCGCCTGTAAGTCATCAACCTCAAATATTGCTTATCATCTGAAATATGTAAGTAGTAGTAACTTTACATGGCCGCTCAATCTAACGTTAACCTTGAAAAATGTGAGCTGTTCAAGTGTCTGTGCAAAGTGTGAAAGCTAAGCAGTAGCACGCTCAAAGCATGACAGATGGAGTCGCCGGTGCAGTCACTTGCTCTTAAAATACTCCGTCATTTTGGTCATACAAATCTGTAAAGCCTCTAAGTTTATTTGTGTGCACTCACTATAACAACAAAACATTGCGCTTTTGTAAAATCATGAAAGCAAAAAGGGTATATAACTATCCCTTTAAATAAAGTGTATTGACTTTCTGGTGTTATGGAAATTGCAATCTTTGCAATGTACTTTGATATTCACAACTCACATGAGAATAGAAAATTCAATTACTTGTTGATACAAGCCAGTTTTTGATCCACACCTGAAACATGCAGTACAAATGAAACAAAGTCACACTGGTTAATAAATACAGTTGTCAAACATTTCCGGTATAATAGTAACTAATGTGTGCTCTGACAATTGCTTCCATTAGTAATACTCCAGTCTGTAAATTATCAATACTTAGATGTAGCAAACCATGAAACACTTCCTCCTTGAGCACAAACACCAGCGTAACCGCAATGACCATTTATCACAATTTAATAACACAGATAATTGCGTTTGCATATTGATCTATAAAAACACTATAATTCACAAGGCCAGAAAGAGGCAGGAGGTTTACTGCTCATCTTCTGACATCAATGCAGGAATACTGAAAGAGTTTACATGAAGAGATGGTCGCTGTTAACCTGTTAGTCAGTGCCCGATTTACAGAGTTTATTTCTACATTTTCCCTTTTTAAATCGATAGGGAGTCAGGCCTCTTCCGCAGCAAGAGCTGCTCATTTTCTCCACATCAATACATCCCCACAGTTCACTCCGTTTCATCCCCCTCCTTAGTATTAGGGTGGTTTTAATAGGACTAGCCTTTAGTTTGGAGCCGTTTTCCCATCAGGCACAGCGCTTTTAAGTTATTTTAGACTGAAAGGTTGCAGTATGGAGGTAAGAATTGTGGGAGGGGCCGCCCCATAGACCAAAGCACCGCTCGACCGTGACCTCCGGGTCACAACATGGCACTTGCACATGGAGAAAACTTGGCATCGGCTTTCCATGTGCAATCCAAGATGCACACAGGATACATACCCAGGGAGATGATTCGCCATTTTTTCTGTCTTTCTTTGTTCTCCATTCAATTGAAGTCTGCGTCTATCGACTTAAACGTTTTCGAAATCCTGGTGCGCTCCGGTTGCACGTCGGCCTATCGCGGTTTGATGTGAATGTGTTTTTGCATGGGTAATAAAGCAATGCTCAGGCTGAGACCATCATTATTCTGTTAATGAAGTTGGGTTAGTTGTTTAATTTGGTGTCTGTGTGCTAGCAGGCCTGCTGTTTGTTGCTCCAGTGTGGAGTGGGGAGGAAACAAACTCCAGTGCGGCCACCATTCCCGCTCCAGCATGCCTCTACCCAGTCGCCCCTCGAACTCCCCCTTCCATCCCAAGCACCCCACCGCTTCAGTGCCTGACCCCCAGGCAAACAGATGTCCCATCAGCCCAGGCAGACAGGACTGCCTGTCTCTCCCTCACAAGGACTCTTTAATTATTCCCCCTCTCGCACTCCTCTCTAATAAAACATTAGCTTGCTAATCGAATCTGGTGCAGCTGAATCCAGCATAGCCCTCCCAATGCACATGGCCATCGACAGAGAAAAGACACATATAGACCTTCCCTTGTTGTCCGCACATCAATCAGCAGACGAGTTAAAAGCAAGAATCAACAAACATGTTGAATCTCAGATATAAGTGAAGATTAGTGCTTCAGTCACTAAAAATAAACCATCTGGCTCTCCTCAGTGGACCTTTAAATGGGATTTCTCGCATTCAAAAATGAGCTCTGAAGCTCAAAAAACCCCAATGTTGGGAACAGTACTTTTAAAAGTAACATGTTACAATATCGTATTTTTCATAATAACAAGTTACTTAATCGTACTGTTTTTAATGTTAAGAGACATAATGCAGAACTTTTTTCCTTACTGCCAGCTCACTGAAAACATTTTTGTGTTGTTTTTCGTGTTTGTAGAGCACTAACTCACATACTGTATGTTATACAACAAAAAAGCATGTAACAATTGTCACAACAATTGTCATTCTACAGCAATGCTAAGGTCATGGTAAACACAAATTCCACTGAAGCACTCAAGATTTGCTTTTTAAACGCGGTTGAAGATAAAAAAATAAATAAAAATAAATACTCCTACATATAAGCATGGCAAAAACAAAATATGCATCAGGCTCCCTCATAAAATGACAATTACTTATTCATCTCAAATACAGTATTAATGCTGTTTCTACCAACATAGAATAAGTGAAATGCTACATGTATGTTTGTATTAACTAAAAAAATAAAATAAAATAAAAAAATCACAATAATGCACATTATTATTACATTTTCACCATTACATTTTTTCATCAGTATGCTACTTTACTCGTTGTAACGCTTTCCTCCAACTCTGAATACATCAAGAGTCAGTCACAAAAAAAAAAGTCTAAGAGAAGGACATCTTGTACTGAATTTAATTTCAATCCTGAAGCACTAGTTTTAAATTTGCGTACATCACCGTGTTACCTGTTGTTACTGCTTTCTCTTACAGTATGTGCCACTAAAGCGGAGGGGAAGCCAAGCAATGGAAGGCCCAGCAAACTGACCCGCTAAATGTATTCTGCTCTCAATAACTGCTCTCAGCTGAAATTCATGTAAAACGCCAGGAACTCCCGATGCTTTTAAAAGCCACATCTGATAGTAGATAATGACACAGATTTCAGGGCCATTATGGAAGGCTATCAAATATTCCATTTCTTTTTGCATTTAGATTTGTAAAACGTCCACATAGTCCACACCTCATTCACTGACACAGTATCTGCCGAGTGTGGCGGACGATAAGACGGTCCACAACCAACAGAGCTTAGAAGGAAAGAAAAAGCGAGATATTGGAAAATGCTTATCAAAAATGAAATGCTGGAAATGTATAACTCACTACGACAGAGATTTCTTTAATGCTTTAGAATATCAAATGCTTTAAATTCAAGACGAGGTGACAAGGTAAAGGTCAGCCTGTAAAATAACCAAAAGAAGCATGTGCAAGTGACATGCATGAAAGAAAATGTGTATTATTGCTATTTTTACTTATTCATTTATGTATTTTG
Source organism: Carassius gibelio (assembly GCF_023724105.1). Lineage (NCBI taxonomy): Eukaryota > Metazoa > Chordata > Actinopteri > Cypriniformes > Cyprinidae > Carassius > Carassius gibelio. The sequence goes on along the minus strand of NC_068408.1, from coordinate 13,621,479 downwards.
TTCCGACGGGTTGCTTTAAGACCGTACGTGTTTGCTCCTTGTGTTGCGCCATGCAAACGAATGCAAGGGGAAATGACTGCACCTGAAACCTATTAGTTTCATGTAGATAAAACCTAGATAAATGTGAAAAAAAATCCTCTGACTGAAGAACAACAACTGGAAGGGAGAGAAAGAGCAGAAAATGAGAGGTTCAACAGGCACCCATCAAAAACTTCTCAGTAATGGGCAGGCATTCACCCATTGGACCAACATCTTTCAATTTATTAGCATGACAAAGGACACAATCATTTTGGATATGCCTGAATGCAATTTTCATTAACTTTGCAATGATTTATTAACAAAAGTGTCAGGAATGTAATAAAAGCAGCAGGACCCCACAAAATGCCAAAATAAAAAAATAGAAAAAATTTAACTGAATAAAATAAATAATCTCAAACGAAGAGGAAAGAGGTAAAATCAGGAGAGAGAGAAAAAGACATTACATTTCGCTAATGTTTTGTAGCCTCAAGTCAGTAAGGTCTTGATTCAATCAGAAACATCATAGAATTTAAACACTGCAATTAATGCATCGAGTAAATAATATTCACATATCTCATTTGCATGGAATTACAAAACAAATTAAGGCCAGTCCTCTAATCTGATTGGACAATGCAGCATTTCAAGAGTGCTTATATTTAGTACAACAACATTTACTGTAGCTGATTAACTATTAGTTATGGCTGATTATATATTAACTATTTTATATAAATAAATTAAACATGAAACACAAAAAATAGAAGTCAACCATTTTGAATGCTATATGTGAAATTAGACATCATGACATTATAATAAATAAATATACAAATTTGTATGTATATATATTAGTGGTGGGCATAGATGTTTTTTTATTTTTATTTTGTTTTTTGATTAATCTAGATTAAAATGGCTCATTCGAATTCTGCCGAAGAATATGTGTGTTACACAAATAAAATTGACAAACAGTAAGTCTTTGAGAAGGAGTTTATCAAGCTAGGTGGTGCATTAGAAAAGGGGCTCATCTCCTGTTTCCAAACTGCATCACAAAATGCTTGAAAAAGCTTTTAACTAATTCCACATTGCACAAGGTGCAAACAACTGTACTCCTGTTTCACACATACTCCGTCTGCAGTGGGTATGCGCTCCATATTTTTTTACGCACCCATGTTAACGGATTCCAGTTGCGTTCCAGGAGCGTTGCGTCTGTAGCAGTGCAGCGATCGTTTACATACCGAGTAACTGCAAACGCGTCCTGTGTGAAAGCCACATTACCACATACATGTTACCACATACGTAACGCACACAGACTGCATACGCACTGCAGACGGAGTATGTGTGAAACAGACGTGAGCAGGTCCGTAGCTGGGATCAGCGGGGCCCCGGTGAAGGTTGTACCAGTGGGCCCTGTTTGAAATTGTTTAATTTGTATGTTTGTTTATTTTTATTTATTTGTGCTATTTACACAATGTTTAAGTTTTTTCAAGTTTGTAGGTGTCAAGGTACAGAAACCAAATAATTAAAATAGCACTGGATAGTCTTCAATGTAAAAATGAAGTATACAATCAAACCTACATTTATTCAGACACCTTAAACATTTCTCACATTATTACAGTTTTGCTATATACATATATATATATATATATATATATATATATATATATATATATATATATATATATATATATATATATATATATATATATATATATATATATATATATATATATATATATGTCTGAATCATTTTTGGTTTTTTAGAGCATAATTTCCAAGGTGGATATTTTGACATATTTTGTATGTATTTGTCGGCACAGGAGCAAAAATAACCAAATTCGATGTTCAAGTGTTTTGAGACGCCTTTCTCTTCGCAGAAGAGAGCTCGGTTCAGTGCCGCTGTCCGTGATCCGCGGCTTTCTCTCTCTCTCCGCACCGAACACAGCGCGGGAGTAACAGCTACTCTGTTCAGCTTTTCTGCACCTTGTTTTTGAATGCTTTAATGTTTAAATCGACATGCGGTAAGGCGTAAAAACGTGTGAAAAATATAAGCTTTTGTGACGATGCACAGCAGTGGCCTGTCAACTGCCCTGAGCATCTTTTTAGGCTGGCCTCAGCGAGTCAGTTATATAAAATGTCAAGACCCAGCTCCCAACCCAACTTTGAGAATAGATTAACGGCGATATTTTTTTTATCGCCCGATAAGAGTCTCGCATTAAAGCAGCACGTTAACGCCGATAACGGCCCACCACTAATATATATATATATATATATATATATATATATATATATATATATATATATATATATATATATATATATATATATATATATATATATATACACATAGAACAGAGAAACACAGGAGATGGTGAAGCACTAAACATCCTGATCGGCCATGGTTTTCATTCTCACTCAAGGTGTCACACAGGAAAACACACATGTGCAAAAAACACGAAATCACATACACACATATGCTCTATGAGAAGAAACAGGACACCATATTGGTGGTGGTGACAGTTACTTGCACATGTGAGATGGTTTGTCTCTTGGCGGGGAGCTCGTGGCAGTTGAGTTTCATTATTTATTTATCTTTTTATTTTTTTATACCAACACTCCCTCGCAGTAGCACAGGCACAATAATAACTCTAAAAATATTCAGAGACTAAATAGAAAAATCATCATCTCTGCATTACCTCCTCCTTCAGTTACTGGAGATTACCATCTCTAAATGTGATTTTCATCATTTACTACTTATTAAACCTCGAGAACCAAATATTTACAAAGCCGCCGGAGCTAAAATTGCTGGAAGAACTCGGAATCAAGCTCTCATTTCACAGAGGAACAAAAAAAAGAAAAAAAAAAAAGAAATGAAATGAAGACTAAACATGAAGGTAGTTATTGAGAGACTGCAGCGACGAGGGAAACGTCAGACGAATGGAAAATATGTAACAACAAAGAGAGCGTTTGTTGCTGCTTATCAGAAATGCTATGTGGACTACAGGGGCTGACACACATATTAACGCAAGTCTGAGTTAAGGTCCCTTAGTAGTACACTTTCCACACCCCAGAGCCTCTCCATATCATTAAGATTTTATCAATTTATAATCTGCCTGAAAGAATAAATAATAAACTGTAGCATAAGCAATCTTCAAAAGGCACATAGTCCCTCCCAGGTGAACAGCCACAAGACACATAAGTCACTGCTAAAAGTTTGAACTGACGAAAAAACACCCAAAAGTGATCAAGACAAGGAAACGGTTACATGTTCTTCCATGCTCTCTTTTCTAAGCAGGATATTGCATGACCAACTTTCTTTCTAAAACTTTTCTCCTCAATATTTCTCTCTTAGAACGATAGTCATCAACACAAACATATGGCCTCCAAAGTTATGCAAATAATCAGTGCAAAAATGATAGCGCCATCAGTCCGATTATCCGGACATAAAACTAATTTGTGCTCCAGAAATACATATGTACCTGCTTTCCCCAAAGGAAAAATGCCTTGTAGATTGAAAATAGCTTGAGGTAGGGCAAGAACAAAAAAAGGGTGGAAAATACCATGTATTTCTTATATATAGTCAACTTTTAGCAAAGCTTATTCTGGCAAAGGTGGCTGATGGATGGGGTTTCTTTTTTAAGCCCTTTCAGGGAAAAAAAAAATAAAAAAATAAGCTCAACGTTGCAATTTACCAAGCCATATAAATCAGCCCGTGACCACAAATAATTCTGCGAGGGGAGAATTTATATGTTTAATTACACAGTGCAGGTGCCAGGCTTGTCTTCCTCATTACTCTCTGATACATAAAACACTCAATAACACGTATAGCAGCAGGACAATGGGAAGACAAAGTAATTAGCTGGCTGTTATTTAATAAGTTACTTCTATGAGATGCTTCATCTTGCTCGAGTTTAGCATACTGTATTTCGTTAGCTGAGCACTCCGGATCGCCTTAATATACATAGCCGGGTTGTTTTTTCATTCGGTTACCAGGTAAATACCTCTTGTTTTTTTTTTTTTTTTTTTTGCTATGAAGGTACTTAAACTGGGGGAAGCAAATGAAGAACAGGAAGCAACCATTTTCCGAGATAGGCAGGTATGATCCGCACACCTGAGCGACACACAGGGCACCGGCGAGCAACGGGCAGCAGTGAGCCAGTTCCAGCCGTCCTGTTTTACCCCTGGGCCTGGAATCATACCAAAGTCGAGCAGCATGCCAATGTGGGTGGCAAGGGATGCAAACCACAAAGTCAGGGGAGTTCAGAAGAACAGAAAAGGGCCTCTCAGGAGAGATAGGGCAAGAGAGGAGGAGTCGGAGAGAAAGAAAGACTGATGTAAAAGCCACATGTGCACAGGGCCTCCTCTCTCTTCTTCTTCAGCTTGCCGCAGTCCAGCTGCCCTTACCACAATCCCAGCCTGGGGATGTTTAACTACCCAACGCAGTCAGGGGCCAAGTCGCTCTCTTTTCTTTCGCCGTATCTCTCTTTCTCCATTCCAAAACCCACAAAGTCCTGAGTAAACACAGTCCAGGCTACCTCACTGGCCATTTTCTTCTCTTTAGGCCTGGGGCTGTTTAGAGACCAGCCAAACCAGGTCCGGTTCCCCCTCCCTGCAGGCCTCACACGAGGCCTGACCTCACCCGCTCGCGGCTCCCACACAACGGGCTGTGGGTAAGCTAATATAGGCCTCTCTCACTCACACTCACCCACATGGCCGTGTTGGACTTGGCCGGCGCTGGTCTGGCACGAGTTGACAGGCGGACAGCAGAGGGCCGTGGGAACAGCTTGGCGAGGTTTGATGTCCGCGGGGCCGTTTGGATACGCTGAGCGTTTTTAACAGGATGTCATGGACTACCTGGCCCGCTCAATCTGTTTCGGCACGTCTCGGCAGACTCGGACTGGGCACCAGGCCGGACACAAACCATTTACTAAAATGCCGCATTTACTCTAACTGCAGTAATTACTTGACAGCAACAACACGGGTGACCATATTTGACAGGCACACTCAAAGGGGCATACCAAAACAGATTCTGGTGTGGTTGAAACACAAAACTGCACTTGTTTAAACTAGTTTATCCAGGTGCTGCTGCTGCGGCTGCTTTTCTTGTACAGTATTTTTGATTCTTTGGATTTTGAGATTGGAAACATGCCTTAAGTCAATACATTTCCCCTTATGGACATTAGCTGTGTAATAAATAAAATGGAAAGCACAGTCATTATTGCCTGTTGATACAATTGAAGTGGGTATGCATGATTAATATAAGCTGTAGACTTTTAGAGGGCATATATATCGAGGCCGTAAGGAAGATACAAGTCCATTGATTACTTTGTTGCCTTTTCATGTAAATGCAGTTCTGTTTTATCGAATGTACATAAGAAAACCACCAGAGTGGTGAAAAATACTAAATCAGTCAGAGCCATTGTTTAGCAGTTCATCATCATACCTTTTTCTCCCTATAATATCTGTTAATAAAATTGGCAAAAGTGGCAAAAAGTATTTTTGCTCCTACAGTATATGAACAAGATAAAAAGATAAAAGAAAAAAAAGATAATATAAAAAGATAACCAGTATGAGCGCACTTGTTAAATCATTGGACGACGTGACATCACACCTCAATAGCCAGCCAAGTACTTTAAAGCATTTTCATCAAAGTTATTAGTTTAAATGTGGCAATGCAAGTATATTTGGATTAAGAAGAGAGAGGAGGTCTAGCATAGGTTAACAGATAAACAGGCAGAATAGAATGGGACAAGATGGGCTTGTTAAAATTCTATATTACTCTATATAATTATATTTTCCTGAACTTAGTTTATTTCTCAAAGGGATAGCTCACTCAAAATGTCATTCCAATCCTGTATTACTAAAAGCTAAATGTGCTTAATATCCAAGTAGTGCTGCAACAACGCATCGACGTCATCGATTACGTCGACTACAAAAATACGTTGACGTGCGTGAAATCAACGTGAAGCATCTTGGCGCTCTCCGGTGTTACGGTTTAAGTGGTTACCGTGTGATCTGGTGACCAACTTCCTGCTTCAGGTCTGATGTTCTTGCACCGCGTGCGCGTTGTGACCGCGTCGCTTCCATTATGAGCGCGCTTATCGCGCGCCTACATTGGAAATAACCATAGACAGTAAAAGAAATGGACACAGCGACCCCATTGGAACTCAATTGAGACAAGTGAAGCCCATTTTTTGCGTTTTTTAGCACTTCCGTTTCTAATGCGCAGACTCAAACTAAGCTTGATGACGTCAGCAACCTGTCTGACAGATGTAAATCTTCTAGTAGCGGTGCGTGCAAACTGCCATCGTTAATCTTGCAGAGACGGCGAGCTTGAGCGGGGAGTTCTTTGTCGTGAGTGAGCAGGAGTAAGTATTCTGATTAATTATTTTGTATAGTATTTTAAAATGTAACGCCAGTACGCCATATTAAGTTAATTGCCTGCGAGTTTCTCCTCCTGTCTGTACGGTAATGCGACAGAGAGTCGAGTGGTTGTGACGCAATCGTTAGCCTATTTTTCACAAAAATTGTTTATACGGGGACATAATGTAACATAGAAGGTAATGGAGCCCTTTATACATTGTCGTGTATCTTTAGAAATAAATAATGGACAAACGGAGTCTTTAAACGCCTCAGATGTAAAGTTATTCGCTGTCAAAGTGACGCCAAAATGAATGGGAGTCAATGGGAATGTTAACGCTAGTGAAGTTCTGCTAAAAGATGGCAGCCCCCACCCGACTTCAACTTCCAGTCGAGTTCCTTGCCCCCTGGAAATAACGAACTTGAGCGTGCAATAGACGTGATATGTGAACGGCCCCTTAAAAAGACAGCACGCCATGAGACAACAGTCACAAACCACCGAGCCACCCCGAATCAGCTCCAGATCTCTGGAAACCATGCTAAACCATAGCAGAACCCTGACTACATTTCATGGTTTGTGATGCTAAAGAACATTTCATGACGTCTCAGACAACTGTAAATGTATGGCTACTGTGGTTTAATTATAAATGCTATCATAAGCTCATATTTACCATAGTAAAATAACTTTATTTGCCTCTTATTTATTTTATACTGTAATAACTTCAACCACATAAGTTGAAAATTTATAAAGGTTGAAATATTATATTAGAAGTTGTAATTTTTTTTTTTTTTTTTTGTAAAGTTATCCAAAGGATTCATTAGCTAATTTAAAATAGAAAATTAGATTAATTATTTATTGTTATAAAAATAATCATTAGATTAGTCGACTAATCGAAAAAATAATCGTTAGATTAGTCGACAGAAAAAATAGTCGTTAGTTGCAGCTCTATATCCAAGTTTTATTTGTGGCATCATCAATGCCAAACCTAGCTTGATGAACCCTCACTCGCCATATCTGAATATATGTGAATGTAAATGGCTTCTGGAAGTTTGAGAGATATTCTTTGTATAAAGCTATTGTATGGTATTTTTGTATCGATTTTGCATCTCAAAAGGATAGTTCACTCAAATTGTGTTATGATTTGTTGTTTCAAACCTGCATGACTTTCTTCCTACTGCAGAATATAAAAAAAATATATATATATGTATATTTTGGGAACTAAACAACACTGGTAAGAGCCTCAAAAGAGAAGCTTGGACATTCTGCCTAAAATCTTATTTTGTGGTCCACGCAAGGAGAAGAAATAAGTCATGTGGGTTTTGGAAAGACATGACAGTTTATTTTTGCATGAACTGTCCCTTCAAGGTGCAATTGAGGCATTTGAGACATGCAGAACTCAAAAATCACCAAATAAAAAGTACATGACAATTTAAACCATGCCTTGGTTTGTTGCATTTTGAGATGCCTTCCCCTCAACTGAGGAACCTATACCACTGGTTTCCTGGCAGGAAGAGGACTATGGCAGGACTGAGCTGGACCAGGGTTACTTTATAATGAGAGGAGGCAACACTCACAGAAGACTGTCAGATCAACTAAATCCCACCACTGAGATTGTCCCTGAGAGTGGGAGAGGGAGGAAATGGAAGCAAGGATCAGTGTGTTCATAGAAGAAAAGAGAGTAGAGGATGAGGAAAGACAGAAGAGACAGATGACAGCATCAAGAGCCGCTTGCCCATAGCATTCGCCGCCTGAGAGTGTTGCATGATGGGAGATGGGCTGACAATAGGTGTGATGTTACTGGGAGATGGCAGAGTAAATGCGAGGTTTCTCACTGGACAGCCAGTAACATGAGCCATTTTAAATAGACAACTAATGAACTGACAAAATGCACAAAAGAAATTTAAATAGCATAATAAAGAAGTCCACCCTGCCTCCAATTATTATTTAGATGATGTTTACAGGCAAGCAAACCTTACAAAAAATTAGTTACTTACAAAAATGCTCGAAAAAATAACAAAAAGAAATAAAAGAAAGCAATCCATCTGTTGATTTCCCTGAAAAGTATAAAAATTGTTACTCTGCTGCTCAACCAAAGGTGCAGGTTTGGGGTCACGACTATATGTCACATTTACCTTTGCTTGGTGAAATTTGTGAGTACAATTCAGTCATTTCACTAAAAACTGATGCGATTGACCAACCAAATGCTGTTGGTTTGAATGTGACCGTAGACAATGGACCTTTTTTGTCCCCAACATTTTACTAATGTGACTGTGCCTTGTCTGCTTGTCTGATAAGTGGTGGGATAACCTGTCTGAAAGCAGCCATTACTGTCACAATTCTGTTTGGTGATGCTGTTGGCACAAAAATGGCACACCTTTAGAGGTTGTGTGATGAAGAAACCTTGATTAGGGGGCATGCATATAGTATGTCAGATGCCGGGAGAGGCAACAGAACCAAAGCACAAGGGATGTCCCACAATTTTCAATTTTGCTTTAATCAGGCCAAATAACCACCAACCCTTCTCAGTATCCCACACATCTCACCGTGAGCCTCCTGCACAAGGCCCAGACACTCCCCGACCCACTTTAACACAACTGGGTCAGCCTCTGTCTGAACTCTGATGCACACTTTAACTACTGCATGTGCCATTTCAACATGTGGGCAGTGTACGGGACATGCAGATCTACAGGCTACATCTAAAGAAGCTAACTACATTCAAATTAATACAAGTTTACTTTTATGGTACAAAAGCAATCTATTCAGTGAAAGCTTAAGAACATACAAACACTGAAACTTATATTAAAGGGATAGTTCACCCCAAAATGAAAATTACTCTCATTTTGTTCAAAACCTGTAAGACCTTCTATTTGGCTTTTGAACCCAAATTAAGATAGTTCTGATGAAATCCAAGAGCTTTCTGACCCTGTATAGACAACAATGCAACTACCACATTCAGGAAGGTAGTAAGCACACAGTCCACCGTAATTTTATAAACCTACAAAAATATTTTTTTGGATGCAAAGAAAACAAAAATAATGACTTTATTCAACAACTGTTCTCTTCCGTGTCAGTCTGGGGTTCGGATGTAGAACATGGATGAAATTTTGCCTTGTTTACAAAAAGCATGATTTAAAAACCTGAAAAAGAATTGGTCATTATGATCATTAGAATTTTGAGATTTTGAGGAAAAAAACAAGATATGGTCCGATACCCTTTTTCTCTTCCCGATACTGATTCCAATACCTGGGCTCGGGGTATCGGCCGATACAGGGTGCTGATCCGATACCTGGTTCTGTATTTGTATATGTTTATCTGTTTCTTTATTAGAACACAAACAAAGATTAATAACACTGTAACAGAAATGAGTCGAACTAGACAAATTAAAGAGTCTATCAAAGCTGTGCGTTGAAACATGAGCCAAATTCCTCAGGAAGTCATAAATCAGTTCTAGTGCCACAAGAACCAAGCAAGATGACCAACCAACTTGTTCACAAAACAGCTTTCAACATTAACACCACTAGAACAATTATTTACAATTTCAATTCGAAGAAGAGAAATTTGGTGTCAAATTTGTTGTTCGTAATTGAAATGCAACGCTGGACATCGCATGGAAACCCATGAGTTAAACACTTCCATTGACTTCCCCCCACCTAGCAGAACCAGACTGAAATTCCTAAGGGGGAAGGGATTTTGTCTCCACAGAAGTATTTGTCAAGAGAATGACAAAGAAACTACTTTTGTACATATATATGGACCAGAATGAACTCAAAAAGACTTATAAATGAATCAGTCCATCGCTTCACTCCATATTCATTTATGTGTAACCCACACATTTGACTATCATGTTATAATCACTTATTGTGTATGTTTTTTTTTTTTTTATAACTATGGCATAGCTTAACGATTTGTAATTATGTTTGGTATGTCTGTGATCCAATCTGCTTGCTTGAATTAGTTCAGACAATAATTTATTTGTCCCATGTATCGTATGCGTGTTATAGGAATCATGTCCAAAATTAGACCCTGCCAGAGCAGGAAAATTCGGACCACATGCTTGGTAAGATAAACATATGATTTATGATACCCCCCGAGCCAAGACAATATCTGATTGGTCAAGAAAACATTTGAGGTGTGGCCAAACCGGCCAGTTTAAAAACTGAGGACATCGTAAAATCTTGGCTTTTAGTCTGCTTTTAGTGTCTGCTTTTAGTCTCTAGCTGTGTTTCTGCTATTAGCCATGTTTGTTGCCATCACTTTTCTTTGAGCGCAGTTGCAGCGTGCTTCAGCCTGCATGCCTGCTGCTACTTAGCCACAATGAGAAGGAACACAACCTAGTCTCGTCAAACTTTATTTCTTTTCTTTTCTGTTTGAGAGTTTCGTGTTCTGAGTTAAGTTTTGTAACGTCGACCTCGTCTGCGCGTTTCAACTCCAACCAGCCACACAACTCCAGCTTCAGCCAACGCCCAACAACCACGGGCTTCCCAAGACGTCACTTCAGCCACTACTGAACTTCCAGCCAATCAACGACCTCGGGATACCCCTTTCACCGGGACTCTTTCACAGGAGACGCAAGTAACTTTACCTCCAGACTGTGACCTTTGCTGGTGTATCTAATATAATTTTAACCCCATTGAGGAACTCAATGCGAGCGTTAATTAAGTGATTGATGGTTGCTCATGTCTATGCAATTTAACGTATTGCTGTACACTTGGGATTCCATATTTCCATTCTCTTAAACTCATCTTTCCCTAACCTCATATCTTCCTGCAACTTGTGAATGTGTGAGTGCGTGTGTTTATGTGTTAGATTAGTTTATTTGTCTTAGATTTATCTAATAAAGCCTTATTCATATTGAAAAGAGAAGTATCTTGTGTTTTCTGCAGGGTTTAATTTTTATATATATTATATATATATATATATATATATATATATATATATATATATATATATATATATATATATATATATATATATATTAGCCATGATTCCTATCCACTTCCATTATAAGTCTGCCAGACTGCAACGGTTTGTGTTAAAAATCTTTGTTTGTGTTCTACTCAAGAAACAAAGTCACCTACATCTTGGATGCCCTGGGGGTAAGCAGATAACATTAAATTTTCATTTTTGGGTGAACTATCCCTTTAAAGATCAGAGATGGATTTTAAAAACAAAAAGACAGTGTTTATGTTGCTTTGGATCCCAAAATGAGCGAGCAAATGATAGATCCAGAAAATAAAAACAAACTGTTCCCGCTCCACCCAGAAGGGCACATGAACACTTGTAAGGGCACAGGGGAAGTGATTAAAGACCTTACTCTTTCTTTCCTGCACTTCCAAATATAAGTTAAGTTTGATGTCTGTGTGAGGGCATTTGTAGCAAATACAAAAAAGCTGCTTTTTTTTCTTCCTCTCACTTTGGATGGGAAGGGAGAATGCAGGTAAATGACACAGCTGTCCTTTGCCCATGGCCTCTGGCGATCTATCCTCTACAAAACTACCCATAAAGAGCAAGGGAAGTGAAGAGAGAGAGGGAGAGAGAGAATGAGCCCATTTCAGTTAGGGCTTCTGGCTACAGTGTTCAAAGAGCCGTGATATTGAAATAAAGAGCGAGCGGGAGCGGCGGGGTTTGGAGCGATCCATAGTGGGGTATTGATCAAGGTTAGCACTCTGTGAGAGAGCGAATCATCCCTACCGCGCCGCTGGCTGGAGGGCATCGCGCGCATGCACACACACACACACAGTCTTGACTAGGTGTCTACTCTAAAAACAGTTCTCCACATCTAAGCTAACAAGGAAATCTCACGGGCTGGACTGGGCTCCAGGGAAGACTGAGAGAAAGGGAAAGAAAAAAAGAGAGTTTACAAATAACTTCTGAAAAAGGAAAAAATAACAGTGGATATTGAAAGCTTGATCAAAACAGCTGCCATACTATACCCGCTCACCTCAAAGTGCAAACAAGTAGCCGCACGATCAGTGAAAAATTACAGACAGAGAGAGGAAAAAAAATGGTACTGCTATTTAAAAATGATGTGATAAATTGATCAGTAAACAATAAACTAAAACAAAAGTGTATACATGCAACTTAATTTAATTAGACTATTAACTAGAATAATTATAAAATGTATAAAATATAGATAAACGTGTATAAATACATAAACCATTACAAGGTACAATATACAATTATTATATCATATTATATCAGTGCTGTCAAATGATTAATTGTGATTAATCGCATCCAAAACAAAAGTTTCTGTTTACACAATATGCGTGTGTATGGTTTCTTTAATTTGTATATATAAATACACACACATACAGTATATATTTTGAAAATGTAGATGCATTTACATGTTTCTATTTATATTTATATAATTTATATTATATAAAAATATCTTTAATTTTATTGGAAGTAGAGGAAATTATGTATTAACTGACTAACGAGCAAACAAGCGAACACAAAAAAATAAAATAAAAATAAAAATAATAATAATAATAATAATGACCTTTTTAAGAAATTTTTGGGTCCATTTTTAAATATTTTCCATATTTTGAACTAATGGCCAGGTCACCAAAACTACAGAAAAAAAAAAAAAACACAAAAGGAAGTAAATTTTATATTCCGTATATTTAAACTGTATTTATGTAGCCACTCTTCACTCTGGACATTTCTTCACCAACTTCATGACAAATCCACCAGGGAAGCTTTTTAAAACAAATTAAGAACTATTATGTGGAGCTCTAAACTGCCCATTTTGTCCTAATGTCCATGTTAATCCTCACAGCTCAGCAGACAGACAGGGGCTTTGCTCTTCAGCAAGTGCTTCAACAATTACAAACCTTTTCCAGTTTAAATTTTGCAGCTGTCTTGACAGCCACATTCAACACAACGATCCCAGCATGGAACATTCCAACAGAGAAAGTGCACGTGGTTTTGAGGGATTATGGACCAAACCACATGCACATGTAAAAATCCCTGTAGAATAGGGTATTTTCAGACTTGGCATGTGTGGTCCATCATAATTTAGATGAATTTTACAGAGAGGTTAAGATCTTTCAGAGTTAACAATATTGAATATGACACTTATTTTGTCAGTACTATAAACATTTTTGCGTTATAAAAGACAACTCTTAAACCCATGAAAATTGGAAAATCAGAATAAGCCAGTAACTGGCCGTTGCAGGAGAAAAGTAATCACCAACCGCAGCTGTGAAAAAACTTTTTTCGCTATAGCAGGTGGTTTATTGTTCTGAATGGCAGCAGTAATGTTGACAGCTTTAACTGTACCATTAAGAGTCTTGCTCAAGCAAACTATACTGGTAAGAAGTGACCTATTCAGTAAATGTGTTTTGTAAAGAAGGATGGGGAGGATTTACACTCGAGGTTGAGGTAGAGGTTGATTTATCGGCTTTGCCGATTATCTGCAAAAATCCATGCCGATAGTTTTCCACGTTTCGTCCTTTGCTGTAGCGGCTGATAGTTTTCTGGGGTTTTTTTGTTTCATTTTTTTTCTAGGATTCTTTAATGCATATAATGATAGAATGTAAAGTATTTATAATCACATTTGATAAATTTAATGTGTCTTTGCTATATATGTATACACACATACATACACCAGATACTACCATATATTTGTGTGTAAAGTATAATTATATCTTAATTTGCACTTACTCCTTGAATTATCTATTAAAAAAATATGTATTGTATTGTTCTCCCTCAGTACCTGTCAGATATCCTGAAGCACTGCTTACACTGCAACATCAAGAAATAAAAACAATATACTAACATATGACCAATAAAACTCACAGAAGTTTAATGGGCTCCCTACCCTGTCACAAAGCACCAGCAGAGATAATGGAAAACCAGATTTGGCCAGAGAGAAAGATCAGACATGGCAAAAGCCATCTGAAGGCAGTTCCCTCACAGGACCGTGTTAGGGAGCAGAAGTGATTCTACTTTCTCTCTCTTCCTCTCTCTCATCTACTTGTCAGAGAGCAGTCTGGTCACTCTAAATGGATGGAGAAATTCCCTGCTTACTCATGCATACCGCTGGCAAATTGTCCCTCTCAGATCCCGGCCCTGCCGTGTGATTTGCACAAGTCGCTGCTATGTAGAGTATCTGCCACATATTGGAAAAGGGCACCGTGGAAATAGACAAACTAGTCCGAGAGGTGCATTTGAAGAAAATTATATCTTTCAGGGCTAGCCGACGAGTCTGCGCAAAGGAGAAGCCACTAGGAGAAGAGTGAGACGCCTTTTAGTGGCGACCTTGGCAGGGGAGTGGGCGGCCGGCAGCATTTCAAAAGGTCTCGCTAAGGCTGTCGTGCATGTTATTGTCATCATGCTGCAAATTAGGAGGCAAAGGAGAGAGAGAGAGAGAGAAGAAGAAGAAAGTCGAGAGCGGCTAGGAAATATCAAACAACCTTCACCAAGCTAGCAAACAAATCTCATGGGAGATTTGAGAAGAGATGCTGGTTTTATGGTGTAGCGGTGTCCCACACTATCATCATGATGTTGAGCACTGGCTCTTTCGAGGGTGTAGTGTGGGCTTGCGGTAGGATGTCAGGTAAACATGAAGGAAGGAGATGTTGAATACACCGGTGTGAGTTTGCGGGCTGCTGTATCTGGTGCATCCATTATTGCATTGAATCCCACCTACAGCCTTCCATTTAGACTAGGTAAGTGACTGTGGGCCGAACAATCTTCCTTAATATTAATAATGGCTTCATGCGCCCCCTATGGACTGTGTGATTACCCCCCGGCACGTTCAGGCATGCCACGGCACTGCACAACGAGTGCAGATTATTAATGCTTTTACCAACTTTGCCTCCAAGATCATCTGTAATAACAGAGAACATCCGTTAGCACTGAATTAGATCAATTAGACGGCACTCTTAAAAGAGGTTACAGAGCAATTCATAAATGGAGCTGTGAGGAAAGGCAAGAGCGGAGAAAAAAAAAACACTGAGCCATGTTATAGTCCATGAATAACAATGAGAAGGTATTAGACAGCCTAATAGCACTGGATCATGCACAGACCTGTTGAGAGCTTCAGTCGCACTACAGGAAAGATAAACTTGGTCTTGTTACCAATGTGATTTATGCCAAAGACAGACAAGCCTCAGGTACTAGCAATTGTGGACTCACACACACACACACACACACACACACACACAGATACAGTGCTATGAGCTTCAACTAACACTGTATAACAGGGCTACGCATGATCCTTGTTTCTAAATTTTATTCTCAGATCTGTGTAATCTTAGGTTTTTTTTTGTTTTTGTTTTTTTGCTTCAAGAGCTTGTATCGTCTATGGCTATGAAATTAAACAAACAATACGCATTTCAGCAAAATTAGGAGTAACAGAAAATGTACCGAGTAAATTTTACTTTTCAATGTAAACCAAATTGAAAGAGACATAGAACCTGCATCTGAGGTGATAATAGATTTTGAGAGTTGACAACAGACAACAGATTGTGAGAGACTGACACCCCCTCTGAATAAAAGCAAAGCATTTCCGTAAAATTTATGATGAACGACAGCATATACAAATTATTTCTGGAGGATCTTATGATGCTGAAGACTGGAATAATGGCAGTTGAAAATGTAGGATACCTAAAAGAATAAAATGGTCATATGATGCAATTTCAGTTTTTCCTTTCTCTTTGGAGTGTTACAAGCTCTTGGTGCATAAAGAAGATTTGTAAAGTTGCAAAGTCTAAAGTCTCAAATCCAAAGAGATATTCTTTATAAAAGTTAAGTGTCGACCACTTCTACCTAAAACAGCTCGTTCTAACATCCCCCCACATGTCAACACCACGATGTGGGAAGATTTGGATAACACCACCCAAATGTTCATGCAAAGAAGGAAGACGTAACTTTTATTCTCACTGTTGCCGCCACTGCCATGTTATGGAGATGATGTGTGTTTCATTGTGAAAGTGAAACTACTTTGTTTGGCCTTCCAAAAGAGGACAGCTAGAAATCAGTGGTTCAACACTGTTCCGGAAGAGTTCAACCCAAATATTCAGATCTGTGCAGCGCATTTGCAAAGGTTTCCTGTGAGAGTAACCTACAATACCTGTGTCTGTTTCTATAAAATGGGGCAGTTCCAACTTGGCAAGGACAGTCTGGCGCTTCTTACTGACTCACAGCCTGTAAATACATTTTCATATTTAAATAATTTGCCACTGATGATTGAAACGCAAGTTTTGTTGTTTGTATTTTCTCCGATAACAAATGCAGACATGGTTTTATGTTTACACGGCACGATACACAATGCAAAGCAACGTGTAAAAAGACAGTATGAGTCATTATAATCAGTAATTAAGTCCCCACTGGATGCAACAAATGCCTTGTTTACAATGGGTTTTATTGTTTTTGTCCCTTCTCGTCGGGACACACAGCATCACAGTATATTAAGGGCCATAACATTTCCGTCACATGCTTGAGGAATTCGGACAATCAGAGCACACCTTGTTTTTCAGAACGATGATCATGGACTTGACGCGTTTCAGAAAGACCGGGCATATAGGAGCAACAATAATGTACATTATGTGGAAAATATTTATCTTTTTTTTTTTTTTTTTTTACCTTGAATCACATAAACACATTGCATTACACCAAATACACAAAATAATTTTATCATAAACTTAATAAATATCATAAACTTTTTTTATGGTAGTCTAATAATATTTTGTACCTTAAAAAAAAAATATTGCGATTCACTGCACCTAAAATGTATAATTGTACATTTCCCCACACACGGGGTAAAAGGCTTTAAAATTCTGCTAATTTAAAAATAAAAAATAAAAATAATGAATTAGTTTAAAATAAATAGAGTGTCATTAAAATATGTCAATATAGAAAATGCATTTTAAAATACAGAAACAAAATCGTTGCTAAAGCGCCA
Source organism: Carassius gibelio (assembly GCF_023724105.1). Lineage (NCBI taxonomy): Eukaryota > Metazoa > Chordata > Actinopteri > Cypriniformes > Cyprinidae > Carassius > Carassius gibelio. Next base: position 13,604,200 of record NC_068408.1, on the reverse strand, counting down.
AAAGCAGGGGAGCGTTTTACCCCAAATACCATACTTTAACATATCATTTTGTTATTTAAAAACCTTAATTATTTAATGATCTTAAACAAAACTGAAAATCATAGAGAAGACTTTTGTCTCAAAATATATGCATACATTTGTGTGATTCTCATTTGCTACTTAAATCTACAACAAATCTACAAAAAAAAAAAAAAAACTACATCAAATCAAGGAAGCACTGAATCAACTTTGCACTGCTGCGCATAGACAGTAAAAGAAATGGACACAGCGACCCCATTGGAACTCAACTGAGACAATTGAAGCCCATTTTTAGCGTTTTTTAACACTTCCGTTTCTGACACGCAGACTCAAACGAAGCTTGACGACGTCAGCAACCTGTCTGACAGATGTAAATGTTCTAGTAGCTGTGCGTGCAAACTGCAATCGTTAATCTTGCAGAGACGGCGAGCTTGAGCGGGGAGTTCTTTGTCGTGAGTGAGCAGGAGTAAGTATTCTGATTAATTATTTTGTATAGTATTTTAAAATGTAACACCAGTACGCCATATTAAGTTAATTGCCTGCGAGTTTCTCCTCCTGTCTGTACGGTAATGCGACAGAGAGTCGAGTGGTTGTGACGCAATCGTTAGCCTATTTTTCACAAAAACTGTTTCTACGGGGCCATAATGTAACATAGAAGGTAATGGAGCCCTTTATACATTGTCGTGTATCTTTAGAAATAAATAATGGACAAATGGAGTCTTTTAACACCTCAGATGTAAATTTATTCGCTGTCAAAGTGACGCCAAAATGAATGGGAGTCAATGGGATGCTAACGCAAGTGAAGTTCTGCTACAAGATGGCGGCGTTTAAAGACTCCGTTTGTCCATTATTTATTTCTAAAGATGGCCCCGTAGAAACAGTTTTTGTAAAAATAGGCTAACGATTGTGTCATAACCACGTGACTCTCTGACGCATTACCGTACAGGCAGGATGATAAGCTCGCAGGCAATTAACTTTATATGGCGTACTGGCGTTACATTTTTAAAAAAACTATGCAAAATAATTAATCAGAATACTTACTCCTGCTCACTCACGCCAAAGAACTCCCCGCTCAAGCTCGCCGTCTCTGCAAGATTAACGATTTACATCTGTTAGACAGGTTGCTGACGTCATCAAGCTTAGTTTGAGTCTGTGCGTCAGAAACGGAAGTTTCTAAAAAACGCTAAAAATGGGCTTCACTTGTCTCAATTGATTTCCAATGGGGTCGCTGTGTCCATTTCTTTTACTGTCTATGCGCGCGATCCATCAAGAATCAGACAAAAATACACGTGCATCTTGAAAAGCTTATGCTTTGGATAGTGCAACGCCACGTTATTGTGCAATCTAGTGGTTTAGATGAAAATAATATCAAAGCCACCTTTTACCCCGGGGTGCCTTTATCCCTGTTGCATATAATTAAATAATAAGATATAATAAGAATTAAATAATAAGAAAGAAGTCAAACACTTCACACCAGAACAGGTACAGGTAGAGAATATGCCAAGCTTGCCATCTCTTTTCAAATGGGTCACTGCTGTTTTTCAGCCATAAACATCATGCATGGTGCTCTTGTAAAAGCAACCCACATTTAACATGTATTTAACGTGTGTATCTGCAGAGGAATTCTTCCACATAATGTCCAAACTCTTTTTTTTTTCTGATTTATTTCTACTCTTAGTTTTCTAAAATCTCTTGAACTTTAATGTCTGTGTCAGTGCCTGTAATAAAGATTATGGCAGCTATACTGACAAGTCAGTTAAATCTTAGCTGGCTGACTACTCTGGCAACAGAATTATTTGAATATAATTCTCAAAAGGGAAAATGTTTTAATAACAGGCAGCCAGAGTGAACGCAACCACATTGGAGGGTCAGATTTGGCAGCCACTGACTTGCATTAAAATGAGCAAATAAAGCCCAGAGAGTGCAGAAATCCTCATCCAAGTTGTGTGCATTTGACGGGTGTATATTAACCGTCTGTGGTGATAGTGCCGGTAGGGGTTGTGGATGTTTAATGACACATGATCTGTTGTTCAAAGCCACATGACAGGCCCACAGATGCACTGATTTCACAACACTGCACTTAAATCTTCAAGTCATTCACATACGCTTAAATCAAATTGGCTGGAAGACGAATATGTTAAATCATCAGTTACCTGCTATACCTGTCTTAAACGCCCTAATAGTGCACAAGTACCACTCCCAACAGTCTCACTTGACTGGGCTGAGTTAAAGTCAAAGAAGGGAGAACAGATACACAAAGAGTGAACACACTTCCCTCTCTACTGCTCCACTGGCTGTTCAGACTGCTTTACGCACACTGCAGGCTGGCTAATTATCATGGGGTTCTATGCTATCCCCCTTTGCCCCCCTCCAATCGAGCTCAGCACACCCCCACATCCCCTGCGGGCATGGGACGCACTGACAGTAATCTCCCTGTGACAGCACTTGGACGTGCCGTCATTAAGCCGTCCGTGTTATTGAGATGATAGCCCTGAGAATGTGGCCATCGTGCCAAAGAGAGCGAGCGATGAGCAGCTCTTCCTCTCCGGCTGAAAGACAATGAAAAAGAAAGAAAGGGAGGACAGACAGGACAGTTTTCCTCTTTCCCAAAAGCCACACCAGTTTAATCCGTGCTTTTAACATGCTCTTGCCAAGAAGTATTTTACAGTCCGCATGTTGACTTAATTAAAAAGAAAATCGACTTAAAAATATCTCCTCTACAAGAAAAACCCAAAACAAATCTGATTTAAGCGTACGCAGACAGGACGCTAACAACGAATGATAGTTAAAGGAATATTTTACACATCATTTACTCACCCTCATGTTTTTCTAAACTAGCATTTCTCGCATTTCTCTCTTGTGGTAAATACAAATTTAAAAAATACATACTTTGTAGATTATTTTGGCTGCTGGGTTATATACATGAGCAGGTTATATATGGTTACAGTGAAGTGAAATTAAAACCACCCCCACCAAAAAAAAATTATAATAAATCAGTTTTGGCTGAAAAGTTTAAAAGTGCACAATCACTGACCAAAACCGGTTTAAAGTTTGATTACAGCTTCTCTAATCACTCATGTTAACTGTAAATAAACTAATATATCGGCACTGTGGACCAAAAATGTTGTTAGATAAGCAATATGTAAAATCTGTTGGCATCTTGATGACATCTTGACACATCAGTGTGCCAAATTTAAATATACAGCATGTGAATGAGATTTGAAAGTTGTTTCAAAGGGAAACACAGGTGTTATATGCCTTAAGAAAATGTATGGACAACTTTTATGATGCGTTTTGTAATTTTTTTAGCTTGACACTCCCTGGTCACCATTCACTTCTATGGCACAGAAAAGGGCAGCGTGAACATTCATCGAAATATTTATTTCTGGCAAATTGTTTATTTTTAGGTGAACTATCCATATCACGTGTCAAACGTTTGAAAACCACATTATTCTGAAGAAAGAACAGAAAGATCACATGAGCGAGTGAGAGAGAGAGAGAGAGGAAAAGAGAAAACTTTCCTTTCCCCCTCCTCTCCTCTCAGTCTCAGAGTGCCCTGACAGGGAAACAGATGGCAATTTAAGCAGAGAATTTATGAGCGCCACAATCTTAATGTTGCATAAAGAAAAGAAAAAGACTCGCATCAAGCCCACTGACAAATGTACTCGCTAATATTAATGCACTCCTCATTCATCCAATATGCTTCCTAATTGCTTTTCTGTACACAGTAATATGGCACCTGCTGCTCAGCCCTTGCTCCGGCGTTCAGGAACCAGGCAAGGCACGGGCCGCCACTGGCCCTCGCGTCATGATGGATGCAGGGCCGTGCATCACGCACCGAGCCTGTCAGGCAGCATAATTAAAATTTTAGACTTACAGCCGAGAGAGAGAGAAAAAGAGAGAGAGGGAGAGGGAGGAGTGGTAAACAATCAGACAGAAAACACGGCCACTGCTCAAAGGCATCTTCACAGTCAGTTCACACACTCTGAACACCTCTAGAATAGTGACTGACAAAATCACACACATACACAGGCTCACACAAACAAGTGAGAACATGAACAGCCACAATAAGCTTTACAGACATATCTGAAATAGCATATAGACTAGTGAATGTGATGATTCCTCAACACCACTTAACATCATTACTTATAAAAAAATATATATAAATTTGGTCAAGACTATGTATTGTTTATTGAGTTTTAAAACACTCATTTTAACTTTTTAAATCCCAATTTTCATCTAAAATGAGCATTTTTTTTTTTTTTTTTTTTTTTATCAGGCTCTTATGTTTAGGTTCAATAACTTTACTCTAATGGCCATGCATAGGTCCTTTTATTTGCATTTAAAGTTAAAATAACTGAACGTAAATATAGGGGCCTGATAAAAATGCTTTACTTTAGAAGAACATTTCAGATGGCATTTAGAGGCTTTTGCATCTGAACTCTTCATATACAGTTACACTGTTTAAGCTTATTTAGAAAAAAATATATAACAGTATTTAAAGTTAAAAACTAGGATAATCACTGAGGAAAAAGTGGAAATGAATAAATAAATAAATAAATAAATCATTTTGCCTGGAAGCATCACACATAATGCAATAATAATAAGAAAGAAAAGTTGTTATGTTTTAAATGTCTTTTGAATTCAGTATCCATGATCCATTCTTCGGATCAGTTTACATCCGTTAATTGTTTTTCAAGTAAAGAAATCCTTGATTTCTCTCTCACTTAAAATTTACACTCACTTTAAATCTCGTTCCATTGCTCGAACCTGTGGTCCCGGAATGCTGAATGAGTGTTTGAGAGTGGAATTATACCTTGCACAGAGTCATTTGGGATAATGTAGATCCTCCCTATAGCTCTTGTCATTAACTCTATAACAGCTGCTGTTAAATGCACTAAATTGTACTATAATGAGCAAGTGAATTGCAAGCAATTACAGAGTTAAATTGAATAAATCCTCAGAGCAATAAATTGTCCTTTCTCTTTACTTCAGATTTAATTGATGCACATCCGTATGGAGACTAACGGATATAATTCTCAGGAAAACAACACAGTCTTTCATTTAGACGCTAACACTTTCAAGATCTAGTATTACAGATAAATAGATATTAATCTTATATATATAGGGTTAATATTTTTTTTCATCTTTTTAAAATAAAATTAAAACTATACAATGTATACAATAAATGTTATATATACACAATTATAGTTAAATGTGTAATACAATTAATTATATAATACAATTTATTGTATACAATTTTATATATATATAAATATATATACACATACACACACACACACACACACACACTCACTCACTTTTGCTCGTATCACCACTGTCATCTCCTACATGTGTTTTGTTGAACTAATGATGTCATCGTTGGCTAAAATGCATGTAATCAACTTTAAGCTGCTTTTACATTTACATAAACTGTGCCATAGCATGTCTTTTGTAGACACAAAACTGGGACTGGTCAAGATATGTTCCCTTTAAAACAAGCGTTAAAATTAATTGTCATGATTTTTAGAAACAGAAAAACCATTGTATTGATTTAATGTATAACTTTAATAAGACAAACATAATATACAAGAAGACTATTTTGCAAAGCTAGTTTTTTATAAACTATCTTATAACCATTTCTGCATATACATTTTCTCTTCTCCCTAATTCAGCACTCTAGTATGTTTAAAACGATCACACACACACACATACACACACACACACACAAACAAAGGGCTCAACAGCGTTTCTTTGGCTCTGGTTCTGTGTCAGGGACTAACTCTGTTATGTGTGTAATGGGGAGTGTTGTGCACCTGAAGGCACTTGTCAACACAGGATCCCAGGAGCTGGCAGCAGCCGGAGGCCCCAGCGCCACACATCTGCTGTACCCACTTCCAGTGGGCACACATATCAAAAGACACAATCCGCTCAGGCACACACAAGTGAAAAAATTGCACTCATTTAGCATGAAAGGCAAAAAAAAATTACTGTTTTCACCTCTAAAATCAGCATGATTTCAAATGTGATACTGATTTTGCACAACAGTTCAATAAACAAGAAGTTAGTATTAAGAGACTTTTTAGACAGCATATTGCTTGTTTTTATTCTATTTCACCATGAGCAACATGACAGTGTTTTGTTCCTGAATGAATCAACCTTTAAAAGATTTGGTTCAGTGGCAATGACTCACTTATTAACAGTGACTTTGCTGACACCTACTGGTGGTTTTAATTTCACATTAAAACTACATTTTCATTTTTTAAATCATTGTAAATATCAGCATTCAATGTTTTGTGTTTAAAATAACAAAATGTTATTCATGCATTTGTAACTGCAGGTTAAATGCATTTATGTGTTCCTGTAATGCTCCTAAGTGGTAGAGCATTGCATTTGTGGCGCAAAAGGTTGTGGGTTCAATTCCCAGGGAACACACATACTGGTAAAAATGTATAGCCTGAATGCATTGTACGCCTCTTTAGATAAAAGTGTCTGCTAAATGTAAATTTATGTCCCTCTTAACTGCATTAATGTAAATAAGCCTACATCCAAATGCCTCTTCAGGTGCAGCTTCTGTGTTTCCTCTGCATTGCAAATATGCATTTTTAAATATAAGAAATTGAATTTTAGAAGAAAAAAAGGCTTTATAAAGGTAAAGATGCCCATAAAATGTAAAAGTCAACTTAAGCTTATTGGAACAGATTCATTTCTATCACTGCTGTGAACTGACCAGCACACATGAATAGTATGAAAGATATAAAAAACAAGTAAAACAAACACACACACACAAACACAAACACAAAGTACATAAATAGACATTTAAGAGGATTTATTCTCCAAATAACTCCAATTTTATGTTGCATAGAAAATGTGTTTAGAAACTGTGTATGGTCTCTTTTTCTTGTTCCCAAGTTACCTTTCTGTCCATTGATTTTTGCCTCTCACAAAAGCCAAAAAGCCTTTCAAGAAGATAGTAAAGCCTTATGCCCTGCTTCAGCTTTAATTAGGCTGGAACCTGGAACCTGGAACCTGTTTAGTCGCATGACATAAAAGCAATGTTAAGGTATTATTTTTATTACAATTATTATTATTTACTAATGTTTACCTTATGCACACACATACATATACATATACATATAATGAATATTATGTTTGTGTGCATGTGTGTGTGTGTGTGTTAAACTACAGTTCAAAAATATAATTTCAAATCATTTAGATATACATTTACATCTCAGGTTTTTTTTTCTGTTTTGTTATTGTTTTTCTCCAATTGTGTGTAACAAGGACGTGCTTGGCCGCAGCTCTTTCCTCAGCCCGTGTAAAACTAAGCGCTCATACTGCCGCACAAGTAGCATTTAACACAGCATGGGCACACGTTTGCACATCTCAACACCTTACATTACTGCGCTCATCTGTGCAATTGCATTCCTGAGACAGCTGCAAGTTCCTGCCCACTTGTGCTCATGCACATCCCAGATAACTCTCTCTGCTTCAATGTCAGCACAATTGACACAACACAGGCATGGTATCAAGGTCCGGTGTGCAGGCGTGAGGTAATAATTGGGTTGTATTTTATGGTTTGTGTATTTTAAGATTGTGAGAAATAATAGCTCGGCTGAATAAATCATTCATACGTTTAGAGTGATTACCGGAGCGAGAAGAGGGGGGAAGTTGGATTGCCCAAGATAGATTACCCATAATGCATTTCAAGAAGGCAACTAATTAGCAGAAGAAAGGTCAAGTAAAACCAGAAAGTGATTAGAGAGAGGAGACAGAAAAAGGGAGAAGAGAGAACGAGTGAGCAAGCGAGAGATGTTCGCATCTCACATACGTTTAGTCACTTTTGGAATGTGGCCAAATTTTCCCCCCCCGCCTCGATAACTGAAAGCAGTCCCTTCAATATTTAATGAAATGCTTATGTTGTGGCACCTGGACACATCCGCATCCACAGCGACCCGCTGCCTCCCAAGTGGGTCATTACTGTAGCCATTTGCAAAGGGCACGGGCCTCTCTCCGCTAGCAATGATGCCAGTCTTCGGGAATCTGCCGCAAAAACAGCAGGGGACGTGGGGGGCGGTGCCGTAACCATCTACCGGGAGAACGGAGTACCGCTGCAGAGGAGAAAAAAAAAGGCAACAACAACAGCCCAACATTGCACCCAGAGCAAAGCTACTCCCACTGAGCCCTGCTACGCTACAGCCCGCAGCCAGGCTTCTGCTGCCTTCTACGCCCAGAGATTACAGCACACTGCCAGCGCAGGCACGGTGGACGCATTTCTTCTGGCGCTTCTCTCCTGTCAACAGCGAAAACACAGCTTTGCGCTGGCTCCATCCGCTAAGCGCCCCCCTCCCCCTTAATGATCCAATGCATCAATACCTTCAGCCATCAACGGGGAGCAGATGTCCTCCGTTACCGTATCCTTGGCCGGGATTGGGAGCGCTGCTTTAAAAAGCATTAGTCTCCAGGTCCAGGACGGCTGTCTCACCGTGGCCCGCCACCCGCTTCCACTGGCAGGTGATCCCGCGGCCTAATGGAATTTAATTACTTCAGCCACATTAATCATGGCTACAGTGAAACAGCCACTATTTCATCTCCACTCTTAGGGGTTATTAGTACAAATACACTGTCAAACTGCATTGTGGAAGTGGCATTTTAGGTGTCATCGCCTGTACATTTATTAAAATCTATATCAATATCTTTCAGCGGACACTGCTCTCACCACCCCCCTCCTCGGTCGTCTCCCGTGCACATTAGGGTTTCAGACAAAGTTTCCTGGCATGAAGTGACACCGGTCTGAGAAACTTTTCCTTCATTAATTCTTTCCTGCCACTCCTGCCCGTCTTTCGACGATTGATTGGACGTGGCTGGCAAGGACAGTGGAGCTGCGCTTCAAGACAACACTCTGAAATAGAGACTTCTTGCCCTGACTCGATGCAGGTGTCAGAAGCATTACTCAATTCATTATATTATTAATGGTCCGATGGTCACAAGCGTGACCATTTTTTTTCACAACAGTAACGTTTCATAGATAAAACCTGGCAAAGTACACTTTGTTAAAATATATATTGTTGTTTTTCACCAGCAAAAAAAAAAAAAAATTGTAAATTTATTTATTTATTTAATTATACATTTTTTACAAATAGTCGTAACATACCTAAACTAAAATAGCACTTTACACACTAATTTATTCCTAAAATCACTCAGCCAAGAACCAGGTGCTGGTTTGTTCTGTTTTAATTATTATTTCTAGCCTTGAAATCAAAATCAATAGGTAGATTCCCCGAGCCCTCATTATCCTGTTTCATGTATTTCATAGTAAAAATAAAAAGCCACAATAGTAATATGTGGAATTTGAGTCTTGCTGCTCTGAAAACTCGAAGGTCAGGGAAATTAATTTAACTGACTGTGGAGGTGAGGAAAGGAAAAAAGTTGAAACCACAATAAAAAAAAAACTCCCGCTATACAAAATATTTCAACATCAGTTAATTCAGCATTCTCTGTTCCATATGTTTCAATATTTCCTAATAAATCTCTCGCATGAGGATTTGATCACACTGCGACAGCTGAATTAGATGAGAGACCTGCAATAAGAAATTCACCTCATTAAAAAAAACGTAACCTCCCGCATTGTCCACCAACTTCCAGGTTTTGTGACAACCTAATTTAAATGCATATATTTTCCATACCTGGAGAATTTCAAACATGCTATTTTGTTGCACCAATTTAATAAATATACCAATAGACATCACAGCATAAAATTCACTCAAATTATAACTAAAATCAATCCCAAATAAGGTTTGAAACAGGTAGTATATGCAAAAATATATATGCAGGCAAAACATGCGCGCATTCAAAGCAAATGATGAGAAACTGCCTAAAGCTTTGCTTTGATGAGGAAACACCTATCAATAAAAACATCATAGATCTGGATCAGAGAGGTTGTTAACCCGCTCACAGCCACACTAGGACTCTATAGTACTCACAAAAGAAAGTAGGCGCTTTTAACAAAGGCATATGGAAAGTGAGGCACTGAGCTCTGGGCTATATAGATTACTATGTGATTACTAGAGCCTATGCATGCACATGCGTGATATTATGTGTGTGTTTGGTGGGTGGGGGTGTTGGGGGGTGTGCTCAGGTAGCCAGAGAGGCAGCTGGGCCGCATCAGAGGATTCTGGGTGTGAGAATGCGAGCAGTGGAACCCTCTGGATCGCTGCCACTCATCTGGCCACCTTCCTAAGCAGGGCAGAAAATCAAACAAGTAGGAAAGAATTAAATAAAAGCAAGAAGAAAAATGATTTCTTATAAATAGCAGGCTTCGCCAGAAGGCATAGGAAATGAGAGCAGCGAGGCGCAGGAGAGGAGCTTGAGCTTGACACGGGTCTTAAAATTGAGAGGGGGCGGAATCAGGGACCTATTGCGCAAAATGGCTCCAACCAAAGCAAGGATTAGTGTTCCTGCCTCCACAGCCAAGATTCTCCAGAACAACTAATCACCTTCAAGTTCTCTCGTTTTTTTTTTTCTTTTTCCTTTTTCCTCCTCACTCTCCTTTTCACTCCCTTTCTCTCTCTCTATCCTCTTTAAAGTATCATTTCACCCCTCACAGCCATTATGGCTAAAATTAAGCAGAGAGTGTTCTGCCAGCGCCGATTAGACACATCCCTGGATCCGCGCTGAGGAGAAGGTGTCATGTCAGTTACAGCTCTGAGAAGAAACGTGCTTCGCCGAGAAGCTCTCCACGGGTAGACTGAGAAAACGACGTACATCTGTGCCACCCAGCGAATAGACTTGTGGCGAGAATAGTTTCGATTCGGTTCAGAGGGCTAAAATATCAGCCGGCAATTAGAAACGAGGAGGAACGGCGTACAAAACAAAGCTGGTGTTTTGACTTCAGTGTGTTTTGAGTGAACAAGTGCTACACAACTCAGTATAAAGACAGATAATCTACTTTCAAGTGAGCTTAATTAAACTTATCCTGAAAGAATTAAAATGTACATGTGTTTACAGTCGTATGAATATTCTAGTAGCTGGCATATGCTTGCATTCTTTTACAACAAAACAACGGTTTGCATATCAGTCAAAAGCATGCGGTGATCAATTAGCTTAATGCAAAGAAACAAACAAGCGCTTCTTTGTTGTTGCTTAAAAATACAAAATGCAGACATCAGCAAATCTCACGTTCACACTTTAACCCACTTACAACAAAAAGCCGAAGAAGAAACTGAAGTTTCATAATTAGTTATTGCAAGGATGTGCATAAGAATGCATGTTTACTTCATTAATAAACAAACAGAGTGTTTGTACACCTGTTTAATGTGACATTCTGCGAGAGATCTGCATCTCACAAGCTTGGCTGCACCCGAAAAGGGCAGCGATGATATTGATAAAACAGACGTTTTATAATCACAATAATCTGGAGAACTGCACTGCCACAGGAAGTTTAAATGAGGCTTAGATAGGTCACCTTCAACTTTAAGAGTTTTGTCTGACCTTTAGTTCTTTAATGTCGAGCCGCTGGTTTTAAAAGGAAGAAGAAAAAAAAGAGGAAGAAGGATGGCTGTATGATTTCTCTCCAGTCCTATTCAGAGATGAAATGGGCCCTGCATACTTGCAAATGACTGGGAAATATGCAAGTAATTTACCGTTAAATTCCATAACAGGAAAACCTAATTGTACAGCATGTCCAGCCTAATTGAATTGTTCTACAAGTGCATTACTGTTATGGAAATAATACTGACAGGAGTGATAAGAGATTGAACGAGAGACACCGAATGGAAAATAAAACTATTAGGCTAAAAGAAAATCATACAGAAAGAAATCATACATGGAAAGCGATTCAGTGAGATGTGTAAAATAGAATCACAAATTTAAAATTATTATAAATTAATCACAGTAATACTACTAATTATTATGCTCATGCATGGACTAAAATTAACCAAAACAATTCAAATATTATAATATAAAGGCTTCCACATTACAAGCATTAAAAAACACAATACTACTCATCGAATCTGATGTTTCAACTTTTTTTTATAAACTACATATTTACAAAAAATTTATAAAATGCTATGTTTGCAATGTAAATAAAATAATAAATAACGTGATCATTTGTCAAAAATCCAAAAACAGCTTGATGCACCCTCAAAAATGCCCTTTTGCTTGTCCAAACTGAAAAGGCCGCCCTCTGCTGGTCAGAGACTGAAGTCCAGTTGACCTTTCTACATACAGTTTTCCTGCAGTGGCCTCTGTCAACTTACAAAAGCAGCAGGGTGTCAAAACAGGTTGTCAATTTCGTAAAAGAAATTGACATGTGAAATGCAGGATGCGCAAAGCAAACACATATAAAGAAAATGCGCATCCACGCTTGTGAGCACCAAACACATTCAGCCAGTAAATACATGCTGTCAAGCCTTTCTTGCAAACATAATGTACACATATACATACATTTGCACATGTGTGCAATTATGCACTCTGCGCACGTGCTTTATTGTAGCAAGAAACAAAACAATCTTGCAATAATAATTCTGCTGTCAATATTAGCCTTCGTTTGATTGATGCAAAGAACATGCAGTTATATTAAAAAGCTCATGAGTGATAATGTTGAATTGGGAACGTAATTTCACCAAGTGTTTCCAAGAATCACTAATGTTACACTGACAAAAAATAAATAAATAATAATAATTAAATCACATCACTCTTAAACACAAGAACTGCCTAAATATAATGAACCTTATGATCTCAAGCTACAGTATCTCTTTAACAGCAGGCGGTTTCAGCAATGATAGGTTAATGTTATTTCTCTTTTGTTTTCATTCAGTCATCATGGGGGAGATGTCCTTCCATGATGACACGCCGATGGTGAGCAACTTCATTTCAGCACCAGAATATCTTATGCAAGTGTCAACACCTTCCTTTGTTGCCATGAGTGTTGAACTGCTTTGAACTGCCGGCTGACAGAATAGGGAAGCCATTCCAAACACAAATGTAAATTATTGTTACTTACACGTTTAACCCTATAGACACTGTTCTGTCCTCATATGTGGAGGAATTCTGAAATCATGTTGCCCTCTTTTGGCTGGCATGTGCGACTGCAGATTCTTTCCTGACATAAATACAACTCCTTGAAAATGGGCAGATGTTTAAAAAAGGATAAAGGTGTCATATCTTGATTAGGTGTTGAAGAATGTAAAATATGAATGACCTTGCAGATTCCTTATGCAGTATTGTAAAAAAAAACATAAATGACTGGATTTGATAGATGAATTAAACTGTAAAAAAAAACCTGTAACAGAAACCCTGTAAAAGAAAGTCAAACAACATAAAAAAAAAATAGTGACCCTGTACTCAGCACACTAGGCCAAACTATCCTGTAAATGCCTATTAATGAATATTTCCTTTTCATACTAGCTCTATTCTCGATACACATTTCCTCCTGTGCTTTCGTCTCATTTCGTACTCACTCGCTTTCTCTGCCTTCCTCTCCCTCACTCCTCCTCAGACCTGCGGGTCACTCCAGCAGGAACAGGAAGTATCCTTCCTCCTTTCCAGAGCTCACCCCTCTGTCAGTTTCCCCAGTGTCCTCCCCGCATCCCAGTCTTTGATTTCCCACTCGTCTGCAAAGATAAGAAACAAACCCCAGCAATGGGAACTTTCAGTGAATATCCTTTTCAGCCTCCACACCTACTATCTGTTTTGCTTTCTCTTTTTTTTCCTCCCTCGTTCATCTCTGAGCTCGGGGAAAGTGAAGAGGTGGGTAGTTTATTCAGTAATATTCAGAACGGTTGATATAAATAAAGATGCTCTTCAAATTCCAGTGTATATGTCTAATGGTCTATCATTGAGGGAGGATTACAGATCTGATTTAAACAGCTAAACAATGCTGAGTGGAAAAGAGGAGCGGAAAAAGGACTTTTGTGGTGACAGATGCACTATCGAGAATTTCGGTGGCTCATATTTCAAGCTGGTGAAATAGAGTCGTTTAAACGGCCTGTAGTGTCCAATATATAGCGGTAAATAAACGATAAGAGCTTGGCGATAAGCAACCCTCCCCACACTCTCTCCTCGCAGCTGAATCGATACAGCCTGTGCAGCATATCATTCATCTCATAAGTATAATGAATAGTTGTGTTATTAATCTCATCTTTATACAAGGGTAATATGATAGTTAATTCAGCTCAGTTGAAATGAAAGGAAATAAGTTAATCACAAATGCATCGCTTAGGAAAATCAATTCGGGCAAGATTCTAATAACAATACGTATAGGCAATGAGCGCTAATTCCATCATGCATAGAAACCAATATTTCACTCCGTTATTCTGACTAACGCATAAATGGAATATTTCACACTCTTTTCTTCAATATAGATTTTGATTTGCTTGCGAACAATTTTAATAAAAAGCTATTGATGGGATATTGATTGGTTAGCTCACAGCACAGCTCGTGGGCCCACTGTGCAACAATCATTATGCGCCATGCTTTTGGGTTCATTTCAACTCATATGGTCAATAAAAACCCCATATGCTCTTGGCCCTTTGAACACGTTAGGATGCTTTTTCCACAGCGCCCTTTAAATCAAACTCTACTGTCAGGATGAGCCAGAAGAAATACTCAAATTTAGCACTGCTCCAACATCCGACTGACCATGAATCAAGATTATGCTGAAACAAAAACATGTTGGACAAATTGAAACTTTATATCAATATAATATAAAATAGAAAAAGAGTCATTATGTGTTGGCAGTGCATTATGATTTCCACCATTACTGAAACTTGAGTAGTACATAAGTAAACTGAATTTAAAGTTGGCCAGGGTTTCGAGTCTTTTCAGCTTAAATTTTTCCAGGAATTACTTTTATGCTGTAGTTTCAAAATTCGTGGCATCCCTCAAGGCTCGCTGAGTGGTTCCTTGACTTCTCTCCCATCTGTACCTTCCTTTAAGAATGTGATCTCTGCACTCCAAGATCTTATTTATCTCTATGTCAAATCTTTATTCGTGTGAACATATCTTTTAAATGTGAGAGCCACTGGAGTAACAGCAATAAAAGGCTGGAGAGGGATCAATGCTGAACGCATTAAGCCTCGGCACAGAGACTTGGCTTTAATAATCAAAAAAATTGATCCATTAAGCTCAGCCTAATTCTTTGCCAAAACGGGAGAGGTGCTCAGTTTTCAACACATGGTTATGTGAAGAATTGCAATTTTTCACTGAGACTCTGGTCTAATGACACAATATTGAAGATGAAATGGACTTACTGCATCATAGATAGATAGATAGATAGATAGATAGATAGATAGATAGATAGATAGATAGATAGATAGATAGATAGATAGATAGATAGATAGATAGATAGATACTGTAGTACAGTATCTGACAAAGACTGTTATAACTTTTTTCTTGAAGTGACCTAACATTTACAGAGCCCTTCTCGCATGACTTTGATCGTTCTCCACAAACACTTCAAAGGTTACCGGATGTGCCCAATACAAAGCTGTAAGTGAGAGTTCCACTTTTAACACTAGGATTTACCACAAAAGTTGAAACCTTATCCATGCCACTCTGATGAGCTGGAGCATGTGTCTATTCCACTGTGTAGGAGCAAACAGCAAAGTTTAAGAGGGCAGATGATGGGGGTGGGGGGAGGGGGGAGCAAAAAGGACATAAACAACCAAAACCCTCTGAAACCAGACCCGTGGCAAAGTCATTTGGACCTCGGTGGAGGTGCAGGTCGAGCATCACAGCGCAGAGACACTTCCTCTGCGCCGTGTCCCTGGGCTTCCGCTGCAACTCAACACCAGTGATATCGATCGGACTGCTAAGCCTTCACCAACCTGGTCAAACCCGAGTCCTGATATTTACCCACTAAAGTATTCCCTTCTGCTAATGCTGCCAACCCACAAGACATGGAGGAAGAAAAAAAGTCAATTATATACAACGTGCTTGGTTTCCCCTCAAGGATGGAATCCACCCTTTCTAATCCGATCAATTCATGTCAGACAGGAGGCTGGATTCAGCGCTATCTCTGAAGTCCTGTAATCCAGGCTAAGTCTTCACACTGCCTGCCTCACCTCCACAAGAAAAGGGTTTGGTCCAGAGCGTGATACAGCAAATTAGCCGTAGTGTACATTCAGACACTGCAGTGGATGGGTGCCAGTGTGCTAACAGCTAAGCATAATTGGATAAGCAATTCAGCTAATTCCTATAGTCAATACTACAGTTGGCACATACAATATAGGGGGACTGGAGCTAGTTGTCACACTTTTTATTTTAATTTTACTTTTGAAATTCAATTTCTATATTAGCAGGTGTGCTGAAACATGTAAAACAATAAAATGTGTATGCCATGTGTATGTCTTTTGAAAATCAAGGCATTTTTAAGTATTTTTGAAAGTCAATTTATATAATAGGAGACATACTGAAATTAAACGATATAAATATATACATATATGTGCTATTTCATGATAACATTACCAGTAACAAGAAATATCAAACAATTGTTTTAGCCACAAAAACTGTAATTAATAAACTGTATAAATTTACAACTTCAGAAAATGTGACAACTCGCCTCAACCTGACCTGATATTTCAATTAAAATCTACCTTCAATATAAACTTGACTTTTGTCTGAATGTTTCATTATATTCACTTGTTTAAACATTAACTAAGGTGAAGATATGATGCTGTGATTCATTTGGTTGACATAATTTAGCAAAATTTAAAAAAAAAAAAATAATAATTTAAGAGGGTTTCAAACTATATATTTGAAAGGTGTTACAGTTAGCCCCAGTCTCCCATATTGTAGACATTCAGCAAGATACATTTTGATATATATTTTCTTTATCTGTTTTATTTATTTATCCTTTTTCGACTTTGAGCCACTGGTGAACTATATCCAAGCAGTATATAACTTTGAAGCATTTGGCTGGTGGTGAGTCATGGGAAGGTGTCCCATTACAGACATGCAAAGGCTAACATCCAGTGCACACGGTAAATGAGCAGGAACGAGGAGAGAGTGCTGGGACACTTTAATTTCCACTGACATATTGTGCTTCATGTACAGTTTGAATGGCTCCATAAAGAAAGTGTAATGATGGTCCAGGACCCTGGCCAAATAGCTGACATGCTTGGCTTCCCTGGTCAGCTCAGCACTGGGTTTGATCCGTCTCATTACACCAGTCATTCAAATAATGGGCAGCTATGGGAGCTCTAGTAAAGCTGCGACTAATACACATGCCAAAGTCTACATCATAGTGGTTCATTCTCGCTGTCTGCTTAGTATGCACAGGTGTTCAGGGCTGAGAAACTAAACATTTAAATCTATATGTTTAATTGATAACATATTATAATAGAATTAAATAAACGCTTATTTAAAAATTATATATAACAAAAAGTATAATATGAATAATTTAGCCAATTAACATTATCTAAAAACTATGTAAAAATAATAATGTTATAAATTATATTAGCAAAAAGAAACTATAATACTACTAAAAAAATACAATATGCTTGATATAATAATTTTCTGAAATGTCCTCTAAAACGTACACAAACTAAATAAAAAAATGCATTACAATCAAGAACATTGTAATCTGATTTTATATGAGCATATAAATCACCTATAAGTGGATCTCACGATCCACATTCGAGCAGTAATGAACTATATATTTTCAAACCGGTTCGTAAAAACAGCACTAAAGCTTGTCTACCGAGATCGGAAAAGAACAATAGCTCCTTATTCTCATTCAGATGAATGCATGGCAAGGAGAGGGAGAGGCACGATAAATCGGCCACCCCTGCTCTTGTCTCGCTTCAAAAGAATCTGTTAGAGAGAGAGGGAGAGAGAGAGGGAAAAAAAAAAGCAGGGAGCAAGACCCACACGATGTAGTTCCAGCCAATTGCATTCCAGAGAAGTGACCATGGCTGGAGATAAACAATGCACAATAGATCACGCTCCTCAAAAGGTATAAAAGAAAGGCAGATGCCGCAGGAAAAGGCAATCGCAGGAGAAAAGAAATAATCCGCGTTTCTCTAGCAATTCCAAAAAGCATAATTGTTTAAATCCTTTATTCAGGACTGCCATTAACCCTGTGCAATGTACGGCTGTAACAATCTGCATGTGAAGGGAAATAGGAACCTTTCTCTCTCTCTCTCTCTCTATGTGAGGTTGCCAGGCTCACCCTCTCCAAACCACAGCCAGAGCCAAAATCTCTTTAAATTGATCCTCACTGTCGCAAACAAAAAAGCATTTAACACTCACCCATTGTGCGGGGACTGATCTCTCAACCACTCTAGCACCCCGTCAACACAAGCCCAGATATCCTTCCACAGATATGTAAACAGCCCACTAAGATTTCTTTGTTTGGATTTGAAGCTGGGTAGGTTTGCCTTTGCTGCGCTTGCTTTTACAGCATAGAAGCAGGTGGATGACAAAACATCAATCTCTCCAGGCACAATGTGTAGCACGCACGCTTGACACTCTACACAAGCTATATACAATCACACACTCCAATACAGGGCTCTCAGCTGTAATGATGTGTGTTTGCTTAAAGGCAGCTTTACTGAATATCTGAGCATTTTTGGATTAAAAACACACTGCTGTGAGGCTTAATGAAGGGGGAATTAGACACCAAAACATCCATTCATAGACATCTGCATCCATAGCATCTGAGTAAAAAATTATAAGGGCAGGGGAAAGTTATTTTTCACTGTTTATATTTTAACCGAAGTATTAATGCAAGACGGGTGCTATAGGCTATTGGGGGAAAATAATTTTTTTAAGTGGGGTGTTGCCACAATGGAAACCTGTCAGAGAACAACTGATATGATGATATTTGTGAGATTCTGACTACTGTATGTGTCACACTATTTAGTCCAGGGAATATTTTTCAGACTCATTTTTGGTATAAACACACAATCTTGGATAATAATAATAATAATAATAATAATAATAATAATAATAATAATAAGTAAATGAATAAATAAGTAAATAAATAAATAATAGCAATTAAGATTCCCAACTTTCCCTGTGAAAACAAATAAAGTTGATTTAACATGTCACTGAAACATGCCTTGAACCAGTTCTCATCAGTTCATTTTTAAATAATTTAATAAACACATACTCTTTTACATAAATAAATAAATAAGAAACTCTTCTTTAATTACAGGATAAATACATAAAAAAAACCGAATCTGAAATATGTCCTGATAGCCTAACAACAAAAGCTGCAAAGGAAAACATTTTTGAAATACAAAACTATTAATGAAACAAACAGGTAAAAATTATAACGTACAATACGATTGATTTGAACAAATAATTACTACAATTTGGTTTGATAAAAACGTGTGACAACTTGCCCCTACCTGAAAATACCAATCCTGAAAAGACTGTTCAAGCTCTTCATACATTAGTTTACTTATCTTGTTGTCTAATATATGCAAGTCTGGGTTTATTGCGTTCACTTGTTCACCCAGCGGATACAACAAAAATATGACGATACTGGAATTTTAGTTTGGAGAAGTCATAAAACAGCTTGCATTTACAACTTCTAGAATAATTACTTCTAGAATAATTGCGTAACATTGTGCGTTTTCACAAGATGTTTAGAGATTATGTTCGTGCACAGTGCTAATAAATTGCAGATAAATGTGTTTATAAAATTCTGTCAAATGAGTTCAAATAAAGTTCGGTCATTCAAACTTTAATGACGTCAGCGTCAGCGACGCTTGAGTCTTTTTCGCGGGAACTTTCGCTTTGCCTGCCTGACGTGCCTGTATATTATAACAACAGCGGAGTGAGCGGACACTGCTTCTGACAGCAGTGTTTTGCCTATAAAGCTTTAGTTTGTGTTTATATAGTTTAGTTTATTGTCTAGACATCTAAATAGGTGTTTAGCGAGCGGTTTATATTCAGTATTTTGCACACTTATTTTTCATCATGAACTGTTTGCTGATGAGAGAAAGTCCTATGATTATTCCGCTTAATAAGGAGAAGACAGTCTATGACGGGTTCATCACAGTAATGGTAAGAAAAGTTTCACATCTCAGTTCAGTCATATTAAATTAGACAGCGTAGGTTGTCAGCTTCGTTTACACTGTGAATGTTAATGTCGTGTGAATCGTATACCAGAAGGTGAACCTATTGTCACAAGTGTCACATTTCTCATTATTTTATTTTTGACAGGAAAAAGACTTCAGGATAAGAATATCTCTACCGCCTGATCGCCAGATGAAACAGGCAAAGTATGATTGCATTAGTATTTCTTTAAAAGTAGTTTTTCTATATGATGAATGTTATGTCTGTGTATATGTTATTGCCTTTTTTATTAAGGTTGCAGAGAACATAAACTGTAATCAAAAATAAATAAATCAACGTGAAAAACATTAGATCATTTACAAGATGTAGTCATATAAAATGTCTTAATTAATAAATCTCAGGTACACTTACAAGAAAATATACTATATTGTCAGCAAGAATAATGTAAAATAATTTGTATTTTTTGATATATTTTTTTTAACCGCTTTAAATTAGTTTCTGTTGAGCCAGCATAAATAAGTCAATCATAAACATTATTATTTTTTATTATTTTTAATTTTAGCTGTTCTATCAAATTGAATAAAACAGTTAATTTTTATATATATATATATATATATATATATATATATATATATATATATAGAGAGAGAGAGAGAGAGAGAGAGAGAGAGAGAGAGAGGACAGCTAAAATAAAAAAAAATATATATAAAGTATATAAAAATTAGTAAAAAAAGATATTCTTATTATTTAATTCTTTTAATTGTCTTTGGTTGTTTTGCAGATTGCATTGTTGCTGGCAAATGAAACGGCTACTTCATGGTTATCAACATATTGTGAAGCAGGTATGCCTACAATAAATCAAAGGCAAATAGTTTGCAGCTATTTCTCATCATTCTAGAAATGCGTCTTAATTAACACATAATGTTTGGCATGGGGGAAAGGCTTTTTCCATATGCCTCTAGGGTAAGAAGATTAAATTTATTATTTACCCTGCCTAGATTTATGTGGTACCCTAACTAGTTAAAGTTCATTATTTTCTTATGAATTTAAAATTAATAAAAATTAACTCTAATGGTTATTCTCATTAGTGAAATGACAGGTGCTGGTTTTGATATTCTGTATGTAGCCTACTAGTTTAATCGCAATGATTTTCTTTTAACAGAGGTTACAGCATTCAACTAATTTGATGGCTTTTATCCTGGAACTCAGGACAGTATTGGTAAATATTCTTAAAATATTGCACGATTTTTTCCCCTGGGGTCGACATTACCATATTCATGTTGACAAATGTTACACATGATGTAATGTTCAGTATCATATTACCATAATAAGCACATGAGACCCGCAGATTGAATAAATGATTCTCTTTACAAACTTGTCTATTATCAGGAAGCGGCGTTGAAGAGCCAAGCAGGATGTCAATCCTTCTCACCACCTCAGTATTATTCCCAGCTGATAACAGAAATGGAAATCTTAGGATGGGATAAGTATGATGTTCCTAGTGGCCTAGTGTTTCCCTCGGCTCACATTGCATTGTGTTCTCTTATAATGACATATAGCACAAATCCTTTGCATTACTGTAAACATGTTGGACATTAGAAACTTACTATAGTTTAATGAAAACAGTGTGTCAGATTTCTTGCTTCGTAATAGAAGAGGCTAATGTGGTGTCTGTCACCCAGGTATCAAGTTGTGATTTCACTAGGCTTCTCATTTTCCACTTTCTATTAATGTCCAAAGATATAATTATGATATTAGCAAAGGCAAATTGGTCTAATTGGAGACCCACTCTCAAGTTTAATGGGGAAATGTAGACTGAAAAGTTAGACTGGAAATAAGGTGCATGTTTCAGACCTGAATTGCGGTCAGAAGTATTATACACCAGCGCTATCTGTAAATGCACTTGAGATTAATTAAGATCCTTAATTCGTGTCTCTGTTAATAGCCTCAAGTCTGGCACCGTTGCAGACCCTGATTGGTTTAGGAAGGGGGAAGTGCCGCAGAACCTGGTCATTTTAATGAGTTTTAGTTGCCTTGAAGAAGCCACATTTACTGTTAATTACTGTATAGATGGGGTCAAGTCTGTTCTCCCCTCTTATCCCCAGAATAGTTCAAAAGAGTCAGATATTTAGAAAATTACAAAACATCAGTCTCTGGCTGCAGTGTAAGTGCGCTATTTGGTGTATCACAGCAAAGCATTAGGTCATAAGAAAATGAAACTTGAATATTTTGACTTTGATCCCATTGTGCTCCCATTTTACTGTGAGATATTGCATTTGGTCTGACATCGTCATCTGAAACCGTTGAAGAACTGAAAGAGTTTTTTTAGACAATTGGTGCATGGGAGCCATGGTGAGAGGTTGTCACACCTTGCACATGTATGAGAGAGAAGCATGGGGCCCCTCGCTGTGGTCTTTTAACACCCCGCCAAGATAATGACACCCGAGCAGGTTTCCTATTGGCTGGTCTTCTCACCATCTCACTCTAGCCAGCAGTTATATCTTAAAACCCATGATCCCTGGTGGCACCTGTGAGAATGGAATAACTGTACTATTTTCAGCAGCTGGCTTTTTGCATATCTGGAAAGTTGTGATGAGAAGTATGCGCAAAAGTGGCCTTGACGGTATTACGGTTTGTGTTTTCCCTATCTAGCTCTTCCGATTTTTATTTTGGATTTTTTTTATTTTTTTTTGTACAGCTTTACACTTTCATCTATGGCCTGTTTGTATGCAAACATGCCAAATGTTCCTTCGCCATTTATGAGGGGAGCTGATTTTCTAGTTGCAAATGTAATGCTCTCATCAATCCTCCCAGCAAGACATCGAGCCGTCAAGCTGTTTCAATCAACTGAGGTGAACGCCAGCAAGGCCTGATACTGTGGCGGGAGATTCTTGTAGAATGCAGAGTGGCTGAATGAGGTTCCAGCTCAGAAAAGAGATCTCAATTTTGAAGAAATGAATGATTGGTGTGATTTTGTGCCAAAAGCTCATGTAATTGAATGTGATGCAAAAGATTTGTCCTGTTGCTCCATGGCTTGGGAGAGAAAAACACTGAGCATTAAGGACATTTTGAACATTGCAGAAAACAGAAAATCGGAAAGATTATTTGTAGGTGGATCCGTCAAAATGTTTGCAAAATATATCTTGTAAAAATAGATTGCTGCTATTAGGGTAATCCACACTGCATTATGGTAAATGTTTGTTATATATATATATCTTTATTATTTTTTTTTTATTATTTTTAAGGGGTCATCAGATGCCCATTTTCCACAAGTTAATATGACTCTTTAGGGTGAAAAGTCTAACATACTTTGGTTAAAATTTCTCAATAGTAGTGTAAAACAACCTTTCTACCCTGTCAAGATCTGCTTAGTTTTCAGCAAGCTGTTTCAGCGCATGTTCCTTTAAATGCTAATGAGTCACTAGTGAGTTATTAAAAAAAAAAAAAAAAATGTATATTAAGGTACATAAAGTAGTTTACTTTCCACAGTAATAGCAGAGGAGAGTGTAAGCCAAAGGAAAGTGTAGAAGTTCTTCTCCCAGAGTTTTTATGTGGATCTAAGTGCTTAGGGACAGAATGTTGATATGTGATCCTGCAGTTTTTGCCAATGGGAACACTCAGAGCAAAGTGTGCATGTATGGACTAACCACGATATGCTGTTACACGACTCGTAAATAAGCTGCTGAAATACAAGTGTGTCATGTGAAGTGCTGGAAATTTAGCAATAAATCAGCTGTGGTCGCTGTAGTCGATTCAAGACTTTAAGCACTCTTTGCTGGAAGAAAGGATTGTGTAGATATTAGGCACTTCTCTAAATGAAGAAATCAACCGAAATCTGTTTTCCCCCCGAACCAAAAGATCTTGTCTGATTTGAGTTAGGACCAAAATATACATCCTTCAACGAATCAGCAGTTATGTTTTTACCTTTTACAGAAAAGATGCTCTGAAAGTGGTCACTGTTGACCAGTCTGATGTGTGTATACTGTATGTGCTCTTATGTGTGGTGCTGTCCATCTGTTTTGGCAGGCTGCTCTTCATTGATGCAGAGTTCCGCACGCTAAAGCTGAAGGCAGATGACTCTGCAGGTCGTCAACACGCCATTACAGTCAAGCTCAAGTCCAAGGTCAAACCAGGGGTCAAGCCCTATTTTATTTTATTATTTTATGATGTTTTATTTTATGATCAGTTTTTGCATGGTCCTTTTTAAGGGTTGGATTATTTACATTTAGTAAAAACTAGGTTTTGTCAATTAAGCACAATAATTTACCATCATTATTTATTTATCTCTTAGGATTACCAAGGTGAAATTAATATGAACCATTGTTACAATTTAAGATAACCATTTTAGTGTAATACAATTTTAACTATAATTCATTCTTGTAATAGCAAAGCTGAATTACTCCAATCTTCAGTGTCACATGATCCTTCAGATATCAATTGCTGCTCAAGAAACATTTATTATTATTATCATCAATGTTAGAAACAGTTGTGTGGCTTGATATTTTTTGTATAAAGAATATGTAAAAGTTACAAAAGAACATTTATTAGGAAAGACTACAATTTTCTTTAAAAAGGCTATTACTGAGCATAAATGTGTAAAATTATATATATATATATATATATATATATATTACATTTTTGTCCGTTTTCTAAATGTGACAATTTTCCTTTTATATCAAAGTTCACACAAAAAATAATTTAATTAGCAAATTTCAGATTTTTGTGGGTCACAGATGTCTGGATCACACAGCTTTCTGTATCTAGATTCTCAGACTGAGCTGGACTGCAAAAGGAGCAGAACTTTGGTTTAGGTATCTAACTTTAAGCGGGTGGCACTAATGCGCTGTGACTGTAAGATTATGTTGCGAGATGGAGCCGTGAGATTGTGGCAGGGCCTGAAGGAGAGGCCAGAGAGTGTGTGGGGATGCGGTGGCACAGATAAGACCATGAGTGATCCTCATAAGGTGATTACAGGGGCCACAGAAGAAGCAGAAAATTGTGGCATGTGAGTGGTTTAGTATGAGAGTCAGGCGGTGTGAGTGAGCTCTGCCTGGCATTGGAAGTGATGACATGGTATAGATGCCAGTGGCTCCTTGTGGACACTCCACGGTGTCCTGATGAGATTCAGCAGGGCATGAGAAGCCCCCTGTGCCCACCTGCCCACCATCCTGCTGGGTGCTAAAAATAGCCATGATCTACCCACCTCACTTCTGCTCATCTTCCTGGAGCTGGGCACCTCTCACAAGGCCCTCCGTCACCCAGAAGCAGCTTACTCAACAAAGTCAAGTAAAGTAAAGGCATCTCTGCTACTGGTGGAAATGTGGGTTGTGGGGTCATACACAGAGTTGTAGTATTGGTTGTAGCATGAAACATATGTAAGATAATTTTGAGATTAAAGAGGTTGATTAAGAAAGGCCTTCATTTCTCCCAGTGTTTTAGCATGGAGAGTATTTCAATATAAACATATTCATATTTTTTACTGTAATTGAATTCATTTATGATTAGATTTTATATTAAAGTTGTATATAATATGCACTATTGCTCAGTATTCATACCATTATTATTACCCTCTTAAGTCTCTTATGCTCATTAAGGCTTACCAAAATAAAGTAAGAATGATAGTACAGCAATCAATAATGTTTTTTTTTTTTTTTTTTAGTTTGAATAAATTTGAAAAAGTTATTTCTTCCTGTGATGGCAAAGCTACATTTCCAGCAGCCAATACTCCAGTCGTTAGTATCACATGATCCTTCAGAAATCATTCTGATATACCGATTTGGTGCTCAGGAAACATTTCTTATTATCAATGTTAAAAACAGCTGTGCTGTGCAATAATCTTGTGGAAACCTTGACTTTTTTCAGGAGCATTTGATGAATAGAAAGCTCAAAAGTACAGGAATAATTTAAAATGAAGATATTTTGTAATATTAGAATTTACGGTCACTTCTTAAAAACAAAAATGTCCTTACCAGGTAGCTTACTGTTTTAAACCTTGATCATATACCCCCCCTCTCTTTTTAGTATCCAACTGAGGCCCCTGAGTTTTCTGCAGATCTTCCTGTTCCATTGGTCATCACATGGAACTCTCAGGTAAATAGTTGTGAAATTACTTAACCTTTTTGAATACCATTATTTTATTTTATTTTATTTTATTTTTTTATGGGAAAGTTGATTTGGCTTTTTATCATATTACCAAAATTAATATTAAGAATTTAAACATAACTTTTTTTTTTTTTTTTAAGTACAATGTTTTTAATTAATAAAGTGTGTTTTTCTTGATAAAAGGTGTTCCTTTCCATCGCCACTTTGATGTTGCTTCCATAAAAAAACAATAACTTGCTCACAAAGGCTCAAACTGTGCCAAATAAACCGACAGGACGGCGATCTGGAAAGCTACATATGTTAGCGGCCTCTAATGAGCCTCGACGAGTTTCCTCTTACGTTTAACAATTAAAAGTGAGAACGGAGACCCATTTTTCACTGTCGTTTTCTTTTTATCATCGTCCTCGGTTTTCTCCGCCTCCCCTGAAAAACAGGCTCCTCTTCAGTCATACGTTTGCTCCAATTACTTTGAGGTGGATGAAAGCGAATTGGCATATTGCACAGCAGTGGTGTGAGTTAGGGAGGGTTGTGCGTTGTGTTGGGTGAGGGATGGCAGTGGAACATGGCTCTCTGACAGAGAAGACCAGCTCAGCACACAGCAGCCTTCTGTCGGCTGAAGTCCTGCTGCGCTGCTGATGTCTTGATGCATCTCCTCTGTTCAGGGAAGAGAAAGGCCTGTCTGCCTGCTTCTCACGTACATTTAAATGAGTAATGATTACCTGCGCTCAACTGACTGTGTGTGTGAGAGAGAGTGTCAGTGAGTTTGTGAGTAATGTAGAATATGGATCAGGAGATTTGGCGGGGTGTGCTCTTTGTTTGGTGGCAGACACAGTGGTGCAGGTGTGTCTCAGCGGGATTTACACTCAACCAGCCACCCGCTCTGACTCTTGGAGTGCACAAAGAGAAACAATGCTCACTGCATGAATTTTAACCCCTCTGCCTATTTAAAAAAAACTTAATACAATACCGATAAAAAGTTTGGGGTTGGTAAGATCTTTTAATGGTTTGAATAAAGTCCTATATGTTCACTAGGATGGATTTACTTGATTTATTGAATTAAAAAAATATAATTTGTGAAATATTACAATTTTAAATAATTGTTTCTGATTTAATATAAATTAAATGCCTTTACTGTCATTATATATTATGTACAGCATTATATGTATGATACACACACATACACACACAATGCCCTGAAAAGGTTTTTGCCCCTTCCCATTTTTTTAATTTTTTATTTTGCATATTTGTCAATGTAAACACACTGAAAAAAAAATATATCACAAAGATAATGCAAGTAAATACAAATGCAGTTTTTAAATTATTACATTTATTAAGGGAAAAAAGCTGTCCAAACCTGCCTGGCACTACGTGAAAAAGTAATTGTCCCCTAAATCTAATAACTGGTTGTGCACCAACAACTGCAATCAAGTGTTTGTGGTGACACGTAATGAGTCTTTCACATCACTGTGGAGGAAATTTGGCCCACTTTTCTTTGCATAATTGTTTTAATTCAGCCACACTGGAGGGTTTTCGAGCATGAATGGATTGTTTAAGGTCATGCCACAGGCTCTCAATCAGATTTAAGTCTGGACTTTGACTTGGCCACTCCAAAACCTTCATTTTGTTTTTCTTGAGCCATTCAGAGGTGGACTTGCTGGTGTGTTTGGAATCATTGTCCTGCTGCATAACCCAAGTCTGCTTGAGCTTGTGGTCAGAAACTGACGGACAGACATTCTCCTTCAGGATTTTCTGATAGAGTGCAGCATTCATGGTTCCAATTCAATTATGGCAAGTCGTCCTGTTCCTGAAGCTGCAAAGCAGACCCAGAGCATCACACTACCACCAACATGCTTGACTGTTGGTATGATGTTTTTTTAATGAAATCCTGTGTTGGTTTTAAAACCAGATGTAATGGGACACACACTTTCCAGAAAGTTCAACTTTTGATGCATCGGTCCACAGAATATTTACCCAAATGTCTTGGGGATAATTTGGCATATGTGAAATAAGGCTTTATGTTCTTTTTGGTCAGCAATGGCTTTTTCCTCGGAACTCTCACGTGGAAGCTGTTTTTGCCCAGTCTCTTTCTTATTGTTGAATCATAAACGCTGACCTTGATTGAGGTGAGTGAGGCCTGCCGTTCTTTAGATGTTGTTCTTGGTTCTTTTATGACCTCCTGGATGAGTCGACGTTGCGCTCTTGAAGTAATTTTGGTAGACTGGCCACTCCTGGGAACGTTCACTACTGTTTCAGGTTTTCTCCATTTGTGGATAATGGCTCTGACCGTGGTTCACTGGAGTCCCAAAGCCTTAGAAATGGCTTTATAGCCCTTCCCAGACCTAAACATGGCAACTATTTTGTTTCTCATTTGTTCTTGAATTTCTTTAGATATGTTGCTCTTTTAGCTTGCTTCACTTTGTCAGACAGGTTCAATTTAAGTGATTTCTCCATTCAACAGGTCTGGCAGTAATCAGGCCTGGGTGTGGCTAGTGAAATTTCTTTCTAAAAGCTTTCTAAAATAATGTGATTAATCACAGTTCTTTCGTGATGTTAAAAGGAGGGGGCAATTCATTTTTCAGGTAGGATCAGGTAGGATTGGACAGCTTTTTGTCCCTTAATAAATCAAATCATTATTTTAAAAACTGCATAATATATAATTATTATTATTATATATATATATATATATATATATATATATATATATATATATATATATATATTAGGGCCGGGACCCGATTAAAAAAATTAATCTAATTAATTAGAGGCTTTGTAATTAATTAATCGAAATTAATCGCATTTTAATCGCAGATAAATATTTGATCTGAGAACATTGAGAAGTAATTTTTTTCACATGGATTTATAGTATACCATTGAATAATGACTGAATACATAAGCTTAAGCAACAAAATATTGTTTATTTTTGTTCAACCAAGTCTAGCAGACCAGTGCAATTTTTGCCATGAAGTGTAGCAATAGCATATTTAGAAACAATTTAGAAATAGTACATTTCAGAAATTCAGGAAGCTTATAGGTGCTGGAACCTTCTGTAAAGTGTTTTTTAAGTAAAACACAATACTGTCAATTACATTCAGAACATTGGTAACACTGTTAGAAAACATCTCTCTGTTGCTTCAGAGGCCATAACATACTAAGTCCAACTCTCAACAACCTTGGCCCAAACACTAAAGAGTTCAACATAAACTGTTGCACCAACAAAATAATACATAGTTCAACATAAAGTGTAAAGTCCACGCTAGCTGCTATATGTTTTGCGTTGAGGTGATACTTGAGACTCGATGTGCTGCTGCGGTGATATGCGAACGCTAGTTGGTGCTCCAGTATAATCGGTCCGCGGAAACGCATCCAGTGAGAAACGTTCCGCGGTGCAAAAATAAGTTATTAAAAATGCGGGAATTTTTTTTCTGTAATTAATTAATCGTAATTAACGCGTTATTTTTTGTGTAATTAATTAATCTCAATTAACGCGTTAAAGTCCCGGCCCTAATATATATATATATATATATATATATATATATATATATATATATATATATATATATATATATATATATATATATATATATATATATCAATGTCAAGATGTCAAGATATCCATTTATTAGTTATACAGAGAGATTAAAAAGCTAAAATTGTGTTATTGATACAGCCGTCTACAGTGATCATAAATGATTACCATATTCATGTACTTTTATGTTTATGATTTTTATTAAGTCACTGATGTCATGTATGACCCTTCTCCACTATGTAGTGTGTTTTATACAGTATAATAACAATTTGTTTAGCCCAGCATTGCTTTATTACATGGTGGGTCTTTAACAATCACAATTCTATGAGCATTAAGGGATACATATTTCTCTGTGTGGAATTATTGATTTATTTACTTGACACTTGTTCACTAAATGACTGAAAATGCACCATTGAACATTATGAGGAGGGACCTAATTGGTAGAGTTAACAGAACAGTAAGCATGCTGTCACCTCAATGGGTATTATTCATTGTGCCGTTCCACATTTTGGGCACATTTCCAAGAGAAATTCAATTATGAGGCCTGCACCATATATTTAAATAAAAGCATAACTATAATCACACAACCGGCATTAATTGGGAAATAATTGCTGCGTCTTTGCACCTGTGCAATGCTAAATTGGGTGTGCTGTATTGGCACAATGACCCATCAGATTTGTTTTATGCTCCCCTTCCTATATCAAAACGTCCCCTCCCATGTGGTGTCAGGAAAAAGCTCATTCACATTAATATGTTCAAGTCTTAAGAAACACTGTATTTATTCAGATTACTATGCTGTTTGTTGATTTTCCTGTCTGCATATCCCTTGCCTTAGTGCTACTGTCTAAAAAAAAAAAAAAATAGAAGTCTTTTGATTTGTTTTGTTATGTTCAATTACCAGCCCTGGCTGCTCCATTCAGCTCTGATTCTGTGCTCTTCAATTTAACATGTATGGAAATGTATCAGAGAATCAGGCACATAATCAACATCAGCACACACAAATTATGTGACAAAAGAAAAACACATGAGATCTCATCCTCTAAATACAGCCAGTCCTGTCCCTCTTAAATCAGCTGAGATTGGCTGTATTATGTTGTCGAGATATTACAATGCTTTAAAATTACTGTTGACAAATGTGATTTAACATCTCACAATCTAAAATCAATCTAGTTTTCCCTTGGATCACAGCGAAAATACACAGACCACTTAAAATACTCTGTCTATGTGGGTATATAGACCTGTTTTAGACATGTTTTTCTCTCTCTGTAAATAGTGTTTGTGCGTGTGTATATATGTCTCTTAGTAGAATTAAATAATATTAATTCTCATTTCCATCCAGTCCAGCAGAATAAAATATGACTAATTTCAAATTCTATGTTGTTGTTGTAATTTTATTTATTTTACATAAATGGACAGCCCTAAAAATACATTTGTAAAATAAAATAATAATAATAAATAGATAAATAAAATAAAACGCGTAACAATTTCAATTTATCTTTTCATTTTCGAAGTTTACTTTCCGCAGTATACAGTATATGGACTGCTTATAATATATGTGCAGTTAGGGTGGCATCATTTTAGATATTCAAAAGTGTAATAACACACAAAGTTCATTGCAGCTGCTGCCTTTTTTCGATACTATATAAGCCTTATCATATTTATCATCACTAAAAATAAAGCAGTGGTCATGGCTTTGAGCAGAGGGGATCTGGTGTCCAGACTAAAGCGTTCTGATTTTGGGCTGAGATTAAAGACTTGAATTGGCAGCCGGGTGGAAAGCGAGGAGCGTGGGTCTGAGGTCACGGCGGTGTGGGCGACCTGTGCTCCCTCACTCTGACAGCATGGAGTTAAAACGGCCATACTCAAACCATTAGCTCTGCCTCGCCACTGGACAGATCCAAGGGAAACAGAGGCCTACTGTGTTTGTGTATGTTAGAATTAAAGGAAGCCGTTATGCTGAACTGTAGATGGGTCGACTGTGGTTCTTCGTGATCAAACGCTATTGCTGAATTTCTCTTGTTTGCTGATGTATGAGTTTTGGTCTTTTCCTGTTCAGTCACATTTTATATTTGATTTGTTCTTGGTTGGTGCTTTAATCAATGGTTTGTTGACAGGTAGTTGATGAAGACTTGGCAAGACTTCAGTGGGAATGTTTCTTTTTTTCATTTTCCTCCCCGAGTGTTGATGGCAGAGGGCTGAAGAGTTTGTATAAAGCAGTGATATGAAACCAGACATGTGGACAGTATCAACATCTTCCATATGCAGAAGCGTTCAGTAGTTATTAAAGACAGCCTAGCCAATGTCAGACTGGGGGAAGAAAAAAAAAAACTGTTGTTCCAGCAGATCAAGAGTTGCACAAAAATTTAAAAGGATACTATTTCTAGCTTCTAGGCACTTCTGAGAGTCGGAAAAACGTTTAAGAGTACAACCGCGGACTGAGAGGCTTCATGTCCATTCAGACTGAAATGTTTGAGCCAGTTAGAGTTTAAATATGATGCCAAAAATAGCATTGATCCAGTTGCATGATTATGGTTTAGTGGCATAAAGTGTTTCAGATACTGTGGCAGAATTATGTATTATGTATTCATGTCTTAATTAGTACAATCATTCCACTCCTTCCAGGTTTTGTTTTGGACTGTTTAACCAATAGTATTTCGACACCATTAGGCAAAAGGTTCAGTTGTTTGCTCAAATTTGCACATTAACCAACAGCTGCGTGATTTGAAAGTGACTTCTGTTTGAGATGTCATTCATACGAATTCATACACTATTGTCAACGAAATTGTATAAAGAACAAGAAATGTTTCATTACACAGTGTGGTCCACAAAAAAAAAAAAAAGTTAGGTTTGGAATGAAATGAGGGTGAGTAAATAATGAATTCAAAAATGAAATTTTGTCAAAGTGCTGTCAAAAGATTGTTCAGATTAATCGCGATCAAAATTGTATGTGTGTACTGTGTATATTTATTATTTATATATAAATACACAGTATAAATGTTGAAAATATTTAATATACAACATAACATCTATATCATATATATATATATATATATACACACACACACACACACACACACACACACACACACACACACACACACACACACACACATATATATATATATATATATATATATATATATATATATATACACACACATACACTGTGTGTGAATTTATATACACATAACAAGTGTGTGTGTGTGTGTCTGTGTGTGTGTGTGTTTATTTATATATACATAACAAATATACACAGTACACACACATACTGTATACTATGTAAACAAAAACTTGAATTTTGGATGCAATTAATCGCGTTTCATTATTTGACAGCACTAAAAATTTAATAAACTTTTTGGGGAAACTGCCGCTTAGGGACAAACATAAGTCAAATACCAACTCTCAGGCAGGAAAAATACATTTGAGATTAATTTATTGCCCTTTGTTTTACACCCAGAGCACCTTGGCCAGTGTCCACAGTCAGTTCCTGTTAAATGTGGAGGCTCTGTCCGAGTTCTGGTCGGTGCTGGATGAGATAGATGAGCAGACGTGGGTATTGGAACCAGAAAAACCCACGAAAGCAGACTCCATGAGAAGGATCGCCATCGGTAACACTACATTCATAATACTACATTTGAATCTCATTATTTGCAGATCACCCACCATCCATCCAGCTATGGCCGTCCACAATCATTTTTACAGAGATATTAAGCTGCCATATCACTGTTCTTCCCCAGGAAACAATGTCTCAATAAAGGTACAAATTGACCCCAGACACCCCAAAATGCTGCCGGAGTGCTGTTTGCTCGGGGCTGAGCACGGTAGGCATTCTTCATATCTGCAAATCTCTCTGTTTATCTCCATAGCACTTTTATTATGCTTTCCTGCATGTGAGAGGCAGCTCGGATGTGAGAAACTCGTGCCTCTTGTTTTTCAATTACCTCCGTACATAAGTGCACATGCTGTAAATGCTTTACTGCATTTAGACAGGAGCGCTACAGCTGGAGCGGCCCAGCTGACAGCCCGCAATATGTTTGCGGCGCAATGTGCTTTTAGATTTCGAGTGAGATGGTGCCAGAATGGAGGTCAGTTTGCACTATTTAAGCCGCCGTGATTGTTTCTTTAAATCCAAGGTCATGCTTGGCTGACAGTGGCACACAGAACACATTGTCGGTTGCCTAGCAATGTTATTCATTGATATTAAATCCACACTTCAATAGTCAAGATGGTGGCAGTCGCAGACCCTCCGAGCGCGGGGTCAGACAGAAATATTGCTTTTTGCATTTACAAATGACAAACAGAGAGTGCGGCTATCACGTTCCTCCTAGATTGATCTCTCGGGTGGAACAGCCATGATGAGCGCGTTTTATTTGAATTATTTGAATATTTCCCTTTCTGTCAGACTGTTGTTGACTGTGCTTTCAGCCGCTCTGCTGTGGCATTTCTTCAAGAGAATAGAGATTAGAGGTAAGGAATGACGCGGCTGTGCATTGTCTGTCAGTGCTCTGCGTTCAGGTGAGGAACGCTGAATGAGAGATGAGGTAGAGTTAATTGAAACTGCTCGGCTACATCAGGGGGGTGAGTGCCGTTCTAAGTCCCTCGGGCTTGTTTTTGCCATGCAGATTGATTGATATGATTTATGTTGATGATGTTTTTGTCCCCCAGTGCTTTGCAAACATTATGAAGTCCAGTGTGGATCGCGATTACAAAAAGCATAAGTGTATATTTTAATAATGAATTGAAGATGTGACAGAACAGATAACGTGCACTGTGTTAACTGGGGTCATCATACCAATGTGACAGATAGATAAAATACCAATAAAAAATTGTTTACATAAATATGGTTTATTTAAAAAATTAGTTGATATTTAAGCGAATATGGATATATTTTTAAACAATATACACTCCCGTTCAAAATGTTTTTTTTTTTTTTTTTTTAATGATTACTTGTATTCAGCGAGAAAAAAATGTGTCACGGACCATTTTCAACATCAGTGATAAAAAGAAGTTTCTTCAGTACCAAATCAGCATATTTGAATAATTTCTGAAGGATTTTGTGGTATTGAAGACTGCTTAAAATTCAACTTTGCTATCACCAGAATAAATTACATTTATTATATATAATATGTATATGTGTGTATGTCTTTTTAAATTAATATTTTGAGAGTATTCCCATTTTAGCTGTATTTTTTATCACGTAAATTCAGTCTTGGTGAGCTTTAAGAGACTTAACGTAAAAATTCCTACCAAAATCATTAAATATTTTTATTAGTATTATTTGGTATTATCAAGTAAAATGCTGAAGAATCTGTACTTTTGACATTTGTCACTGCAATTCTGTTAATAATTTTAATTCTTGCTCGTCTCTTTCAGTTGTCACTCCTTTAAGGAACAAGTTGAATGCTAATATGCATTTATGGTGAGCAAATAATTATACATTTCCGTTTGATTTCGAATAAATTTTTTCGAAGGAGGAATCATAAAGTTGATGTTGCATATTTCAGTGCAAATTTGCCATTTCATATGCATGCCACACATATTGTTCAGTGGATATCTGTATTACAGTGTAAAATGAATCAGAAACCACATGGTGAGAATGTCTTGGCCAAGATCGTTAATTCTCACAGTGATATCCTGGATTTTTTTAGGCAGTAATCACTGAGCTGTATTCATTATACCATCATGACTTGACTGTATGCGTTTAATTAGTGTATGAAGGTCTGATTTCCTTCTCTCCTCATAGGAACCCTGACTGCAGTGTCCTACAGAATATGAGGGATGTGTTGGAGATAGAATTTCCATCGCCTTCCACCCACGAAAAATCTGTACGTTGCATATTTTCATCTCATACACTGCCACTTACAATTTGTTCCACAGCACCATCACATTTGAAGCTTGCAGTGTTTTTTTTTTTCTTTACCACCTACTTTTCTCTCTGTTTTTATCATCGGGAGAGGTGGGCACGGATTTCCTTTAATTGGGTTGTTTACAGATAAGATCATTACAATAACAAAGGTGGCAGAATCTTCAGCACTATCAAGAGCTGTTTAATCATAGCTCCACCATTTATCTTTTTTTCCTTGTGTGCATTTTTTTATGCTTTCTCTCTTTCAGCTCGCGGGTTGAAAGGGTGCAGTGTTTATTCACAGTCTGTACCGCAGATTAATGCTTGACCATCATTAACATTCTGAAGCGAGAAAAGTGCACCAGCAGAGAGTGATTTTCAAATGCAGAATTTCAGATCAGACTATAGGGATACAATATACTGTATGAAAGAGATGCTTTTCATTTATTTATATATATATATATGTGTGTGTGTGTGTGTGTGTGTGTGTGTGTTATTATGAACTCACCATTAACTCAGTGATTACAAACCTGTATGACAATCTGAATTATTTCAGCGGAACACAACTGGAGAAATTGTTTCCATGTAAAGCACTGATCACTATTTACCAGTTGTGAAATGAATGGAGACTGGATTTAAAAATTGATTACAATTTTAATTAAAAATTATAATAATAAAGTGGTCCATACCGTAGATCCTATGATGTATTTTTAAGCTTAGTGTGAAGTACAAATCAAAATCATTGCTTACTGAAAATCAGTGCATTCATGAGAAAAGTATAAAAAAAAGTTTGTTATTTTGTTTTTGATTTGCTGAACATTTTCAATGAATCAGTTCATCCAGTTCACCCAACAAATTCATGAGTTCAACTCACTGACTCCGTTAGTTGCCAAGGCAAGATTTTCAATTTTTAATTTTATTTTTTACCTTATATTTTATTTCAGCTTTATTTAAATAAAAGAAAATTATTTTAATAAGATTTGTTTTAGTGAACATCAACACTGCTTACTGGAAAGGAAAACTATTGCTGTTTCTCACACAAAGCTATTAAAGCTTCAGAAGACTTAAACTATATTGTATGATTGGACCACTTTTATGATGCTGCTTTCATACACATCTTTTTTGGAGATTATAATGGCATACAGTATAAGAATATCTGGTAGATTTGTCAATATTTCTCCTTTTGTGGTCCAAAGAAAAAAATAGTGATTTCTACAGGTTTGAAACAACACAAAGGTGAATAATGATGACAGAACTGTCATTGCTGGTTACACTAAGCTAACTTTTTCCTTTACTGACCACTTGCACACTTGAAAGTTTTTCTCATTTTGTTGTTCTATCCTCAAGAATTTCAGTGTTGAATGTGGCATCTGCTACTCTTATCGACTTGAGTCAGCCATTCCAGATCAGGTCTGCAATGACCCACGCTGTGGCCAGCCTTTCCATCAAGTATGTCTTTATGAGGTAAGAGTTCGAAGATTCAGTAATTCAGTAGAAATTTCACAATATTTTAAACAACAGAATGTGGTAGTGTTTATTTCATCTGTTATTTATTGATTCGTCTTCTCAGTGGTTGAGAGGTCTGCCCACCAGTCGTCAAAGCTTCAATATTGTGTTTGGAGAATGTCCTTACTGCAGCAAGGTAATGTTCAACTTGATTACAAAAACGCAGCAAGCGCACCATTAAAAAAATCAATTTATTTAAATCCACAAATACATTTAAAACTTATAGCTCATGTGTCTAGTGCAAAACAATTACTGAAAATTACTATGCTAAAACAATTACTGAAAAATACTTTGCTAAAACAATTACTGAAAAATACTTTATGCTAATTTCTTTCCTTTTTTTTCAGCCCATCACTGTGAAAATGATCACAGGAAATACTTAACAAGTCATGTAGTGTTACGGCTCCAGTGACCGTAATACAAACAACCAATAACAGTCAGTATCATGACAACAAGGAAGATCAACATTCTTTTGATTGGCCATTGACCCTGATTTTCTGATTTCCCAAAACCATCTCCTTCTCTGTAATGGTACCAAGTCCATTCACCTCCCTGCCCACAAACATCACTTCCACAGTGGTTTCCTTCATCAGTTTCTTCCCACTGGTTCTGATTCCAGCTGTGTCCTGTATGGTCATCATTTAGTCTCAGAGTATGTGTTTGATGGTTCTCGTAGTGATGCTTTCGTCTTCCCCTTATGGTCATCCAGGTCTTGCCCTCATAAACATCTGTGTTCCTCTTTTCCTGTGTTGTTGGAGCAAATTTTGTTTTCAAAATATAAGAAATAGACATGAGAGGGCCGGTATGTTGAATTTGTTAATAGACTTTTTTATCAAACAATAAATACTGCAAACCATATTTGTATTTCCCACGACTCTTGATGCTTTTACAACATCAATCAATTTGATTAAGTGAATGATTGACTGTGCTCTATTTGGCATTTGGTCTGTGCTCAGCTGCTGGTTTTACTTGTTCAAGTTCCTGTCTCTGCCTGGCTCCTGCTCTAGTTCTGGGATGAACTCGTGGTGGGAGGGGCTCATCTTCATCACTGATATCCTCGTCACTTTCATAAAGCATAGGCCTTTGTCTTGCGCTTCCTTTAGTAGCCATGTCTGCTTTGTTCGGTCTCTGTGAAGATGACACCAATGAATAATATCAATGAGCGTTATTAAACCACTGTATGATAACACTATATATTTATTATGTATGCAAAAGCAACTTTCTATTTATCAAAAATACAGATTTTTACTGAAGTACCCCAACTCTTAATTGATAATAATAAAATGTTTCTTAACCACCTTATCAGCATTTCTAAAGAAATAAGGAACACCGAAGACTGGGGTAATCAAAAAATGAAAACTCAGGAATAAATTAATTTTTTTTTTTTTTTTTATCTTTATTGGAAACCTTTATTGTATCCATTACTTTTTCTATTATATTCTAGCACCAGCACCAATAGGCCAAATTTACATGTGTATGTCTGCTATCTATTGAAAAGTTAAATTGTTTTTCTTCTGATACCTTGGCTCAGGCCGAGTCGAGTCCATACCAAATTTCTACGTGTCAAAATTTTTCGCAATTTTGAATTTTGCAAAAAATATATACATTTTTAAATATTGCAGACCTCAAACACTATTAAAAGTAGTGTATATATTTTCCTATACTGTAAATACCCAGTTATGCTGTGCCAAAAATAAGTTGATTCCTAAATTAAACAAAGGTTTTAAGAATTTTACCTGTTTGTGTGTCTCTCGTTTTGTCTTGCTCGAAACTTTGTTTGGTGTTGACCTGCCCACCTCTTCCTCATCATCTTTCGCTTCATCAGCAGGCTTTGATCTTGCAGTTTTTTTCTCAGTAGTCTTGGGCTGGCTTGCAGCCTGTGGGAGGTTATGTTAAATGAAATGACAGAAATTTACTTGCTTTTGTCTCTGAACATTCACAAGAAAGCGAGAGAGAAAGAGAGCACTCAATGTTCCCTCTATGACCTGGATCCTGAGAGGAGAAGACCTGCCCTGATTAATGACATCTACTGCTCTCCCTAAGGTGGCAACTGTCCAAACTAAATTTGGCCACAGATCACCAGCAGGGTCAGCTGTAGGCAAAATAAACTCCAGGAGTATTGGAGTGACACAAGGAGCCGCTGGCCTCACATTGCCTGACATGGTTTCAGGAGAGGCGAGACATGAGGGGGACACTGATGGTGTTGTTTTAGCTTTTATTCAAAGGAACTGAAGGTACACAGTCTAGAAGGAGATGAACCGAACCACAGAGAAAAATAGAACTACAAAGAAAAGGGAATTCAAATCTTAATGCCCTTGCTCTTGACACTGATGTTTTCCATCTGTGCAGAAGGTAGGGTGGTCAAGGTCAGAGGAAAAAGACACTTCTGCACACTGCTTTATAAGAACTATCCATACATCCTTGTGGAATATTAAAATACATTGATACTTCAACCATCACCTGAATACCTGGGCACAAACCAGGAACATCAATGGACTCATTGAAGGAACAATCAAAGCTTCTCAGCTCGGAACTTGTGGTAATCATAGTTGTGTGAGTGTGGCCACATTTACATTTGTTCGCCGAAATTTCTGTGTGAAATCCAGTCATTCAGTTGAAATCAAAGTGATCAGGAATTATGTGTAAGGGCATAGTTCGTACTGGGTTCAAGTTGATCAAAGGATCAAAAGAAAGTTGCTTGGTTTAAAAGTGACTAGACACATTCCTATACTATTGACTTATGACATTTTTGTTAGTTCATTCATGGCATGATGTCATTTGAATAATTCATGGTTTAGTTAACTAAAATAGATGTATTTTTCAGGTGGTGCACTGTATTACTTGCTGTGCAGAGTGGTTTCAATATCAGGCTACAAAGAGAGTAAATGGCACCTTAAACACTGAGAGTATTTACCATCCCTTCTCCAAATCATCAACACAGAGACTTCTCTATTGAACCACAGATCAAACCACTGGACTGCTCCACATAAAAATGAGAGGCAATTCTAACTGCCGCTCTTTTGGCCTCAGCAAAATGTGTGTATTCAACAGCCCCAAACTGGGTTGCTCGGGTGTTTGCAAAAGTTCAGCGGTTCAAGTTGGCAGTGATCAACTGTGAAGTGATTCCAGAGGAATTAAGGTCTCCCCACTCCAGACCTCTTGAGAGCCAATAAGCCTTTTGGCAAGGTCAGTAAAGGTTAACCTACGACACTACGGTCAAGATTCACCACCTCATTCCCCTTATCGAGGAAAACTGCCATTCTTGTCTCTTGTAATAGATTGCAGGAATTCAGTGTGGTGTATTTTATGCTGTTCAATTCTGAATGCACATGTAGACAATGAAATACAAGCCTGCATGTGATTGCAATAAATAAAAGTGCTTTAATTAGCTCTCTTGTACGGTTTTGACACTGCATTTAGCTGAGGATGAGGGCCTTCAGTAACTGACTCTGTCACCACTGTGTAAATTTACTTTTTTCTGGTCTGCACTACTTCGGCCCAACTCCAATGCTGCCAATAGGCCAGTTAGATGCTTCTGAGATGAAATGGGAGTCGGTGTAGCAGGAAAAGGGTCAGAGGAGGGTTCCCAAACCTGAGCATCTCCTTCTGTCTCCCAGACAGATAAATCTGCCGCAGCCCACAAGCTGCTCTGAATGCTCCAGCCCCAGTTCATATGGTTTCTATTAAGACTACTAGGCTTCTTTGCCAAAGCATCTCAAACTCACCCTTTGTGTGGCTGGTCTGGCTGTCTCCGACGGTCTCGGCCTAGAGAGGTCCAATGGGCCTTGCGGCCCGGCCACTGACAGAATCTTCCTGAGGGCCTGGTAGTCTGGCTTTTCATTGTAGCCAAGGTTTTTCACAATGGACAGGTACCTGGCAATCTCTGCAAGGAGTCAGAAAGAAGGATATCTGAATATGCAAAACCTAAAAAAATAGTTAAAATACCCCAAAAAGTACATTCTGTCACCATTTACCCTCATATCATTCCAAACACAAAGACATATTTTGAAGAACATTTCAGTTTCTAACAATGAAAGCTGGGGTCCAAAACTTAAGAGTAGTAAGAAATTAATTTAAACACCTCCATTCATCCAATTAATTTAATCAAAATTTAGAGACTACATTGAAAATAGCAACACATGTCTAAGTAACATCAAACTTATTGGTTCTTAGACGTTCCATGACCAAACATCACCATATTTGATGTAGGCCGTGCATGCATGCATACAGAACAGAATTGGACTATGCCAGTCAGGTTGTATGTATTAATTTCACACTACTCTTATGTGCTTTTAGGACTTGACATGAGGGATGACAGTCTTCTTTCTTGGGTGGACTATAACTCTAATACAATTTAATAAACAATCTTAAAAATCAGATGTTAAGCAGGACGCATTGTCGAAACACCTCATCATGTAAAGTGTCCTAAATGTATATTTTCTGGCAACTTCAGAAGTGAAGACTACTGTGGAGGTGGACCATGGGTGTGTATTTGCATAATTCACAGATAAACCCCAACTGAGCTGGACTGTATGTTTTATGTTGATGCATCTTGCAGTTGACCTAGATGCTTACTGAAAGCACATGCAAAAAGTCCGGCCAAGTGACAACGTGCATCTGCAGACTTCATTTTCATTCCAAAGGGAACAAAAACCACATCTACTTAACAAATGGACGGTGGCAGAAGCACAATGTAGAAGGGCCTCTCTGTTCACACGAGAACACAAATGTGTGTCTAATATGGGCACCTTCCATTCTTCACTGTAATAAATATGCTAGATGCAGTGCTATGCGGTGCGTATTCTCTTTGTGACAGCCCAGCTGAATGTATACCACATGCGCAGCCTTGATGCATGTTAGAGGTCTTATCTTTCTGGTCCAGCTGCAGCCAGCCACTCAAGGTTGGGGGAATAAGGCCTCATCATAATCATAGATCACAAAGCCCCCTTTCAGAAGACGCACGTGCCCTCGCTCCCTGTGGAGGGGGGAAAGATACTGCAGGTACGCTAGAGTCCGTTGATGAAGGAGAGGCAAGGAGATTGCGCTTGTTGGGATGTCCCTGCCCCATACCTTGTTGATCAATGCAAATGGTCTGGACGCTCACGTGCACCTACCCGTGCTGGAGCCGGAAGTGGACATGATCAGGACAGAATCTGGCAGGTTAGACATCAGCCTGTGGTCAAGTGATGATAAAGGGAAAGGTTAACCAGAGGTCCTGTTACAAAATGCATCTGAATACATATGAACCTTTGCTTGCAACCCACTGAAATAGATAAGATATTTTACATTTTATTGTGAAGAACTCTATTCATTATTCTAAAGATCTGCAGAATTTTATAATCCACAGTTTAAATTTCCAGGCAAGAAAGAAAATGTGTGGCCTTACACCTTTGGTGGAGTTTTAAGGCTTTAACGAAGCAGTTGCGTGAATAATTCAGGCTGAATAAACACAGAAAGCCTCTGATCGACAGCCACTGTACACAACAGAGCATAAGGCCTAGACCTATGGTGAAAAGGGGAACGTACTTGGCCTTGGCCTCCTGGACCTCAGCTGGGTTCCTAAGAGATGAGAGCCAGGGCAGAGTTCCACACTGCCAGTGAAGCAAGCAGTAGCCCAACACCTCCAAGTCTCCTCGTCTGGATGGGGCTGTTGGAGAAAGCGAAGATAAGGAAAAGAAGTTGAGTGTCAGTTGAGAAGCAAGTTAAAACCCTTTGATTGAATGACCCGTCCATTGGCTGCTGAAATATGCCCTTATAAAAAAGGCGGAGAAATGGAGAGGGAGGGGGGATTGATAGAGTGCAGTATTTTGTTTTCTCAGCTGGTACCCTGGCCTGCCTCACAAGCTAACGGGGCTTTTCTAAGAGGGGCTGAGAGTTGAAAGAGTAGGTCAGTTTCCTCCCACCAGCGTTCCTCACATCTCTCTCACACTCCCTCCTCCTTCGCCTGTTCTGGCGACTCGTCCAGGAACCTGATCCTGACGGCCTCTGACATGATCCAGACAGCCTGTGGCCCGGCCCGACACTCTCTCCGATGGAGAGCCAAGCAGTAAAACAAAGAAATAAATGTCTGGGCCCAAATAGTTTCCACATGTTTCTGGATTCCGTGGGGTCTCCGCTGGTCTTAATAAAAGAGCTTGAGAGCGTGTGCTTCCTAGACCTCCTCCAACTCCACCTCTGCTGTAGCACATTACACAACTGCCATCTAGTGTAAATGTTTTTTGTATACTAAAAACTTTTTACAAGGCCACTTAATCTTTTATTGTTCTCACATTTATTTAATATATAAGAAAGAAAAAAAAAACTCAACCCTGGGCTAGATATCAATACTGATTTCTTAATTCGGTTCATTTCAGATTCACACACTCTTGATTTGATACAGATTTTAATTAGATTCAGTTAGATTCCAACCCCCTTTTTATCCTTCTGCTTACATATTCTTACATATCTAATTCTTTTAATTATACTGAGGTTCAGACGGATTCGAATCACAAACTCATCGTCTTGGATGATTAATTAAAAAAAAACCAAATCATAAGAGCCTGATATTTCAATGGGAATTGAAGAATTCAGTTAGGACTCGAGCTACATGTCACACTGTATGTTTTTGACTCACTGAAAAGAACCAGCTCGTAAGACTCATTCATTTAGGAATTAGTCTACATGATTTACGCTGTATATTTTTGATTAACTGAACAGAAGCAACTCACATAATTAATTTGCTTGCAAGTCGGACTAAACTGGAAGGTCATGTTTGTTTCTGCATGAAGCCTGTGAAAACAACTCAATAAAACAAAATACAAAAAATTTGTATTTCATTTTTATTGCAATGCCTAACAACACTAGATTCTACACAACTGTTCTTAGCCACAGGAGCAGAAGAGATTAGCATTTGTGGAGTCAGTACAAGGGTTTTGGTCTTTAAATAATCCCAAGAAAGCTGCAGTCACACTTATATAACCTTAATAGTACTCTATCCTAGTTCAGTTTTAACAACACCACTCTAATGTTACAGCAAAAGCTTATAAGCACTGAGTGTGAAATGGCCTCACTTAAATGGACTGATTAGTCTTACACCAACCAGACAGAGAGCAGCAACATTTAGACATGAAATATTCATTTTGGATCCCAGCTATTAAACTAAAATACATTTTGGGTCAGACTATCCAATTACAGGTTGTCTTTAAGCCAAGGACCCTCAATGAATTATGCTTACCTAAATTTAAATCTGAATGGAAAGGTTTTGTCAGATCCACTCATATACGAGAGTTAACCTCCCGTTAAGCATGTCCCTTCATGAAAAGCTCCAACTTCATCAATAAGGGTAAATTAAGGCACATCATTTGTTCGTGCCTAGAGAGTGTATTAACTCAATACTGTAACTGCAGCCCATCTCCTGAGAAATTACCTATTGACTGCATTCATCAAAAGGGAAAATCTCTGCCTAAATCCATGACCATCATTGATCCTGCCATGCCCATTACAGAGCCAACCTCCCTGCCCGCTAGCCAGCAACACCATTAGGCAACGTATATAGGTTTTCTTTATTTTTCTTCAACCTTGACCAAACTAATTTAGCAAACACACAATTTAATAGAAAAGATTTTAACATCCCTTCACAGGTGACCTTGAAAAAAAAAAAAAAAAAAAAAAGCCCCTTAAGTGGCATGTAAAAAGGCCACTATGACTAAAGACCAAAGTGCACAGACATGCTCTGTAAACATTCTGTCTGCCTCTGTAACAGGGAACTGAAGGGGTGGGCTGCCTGGCCTAGGCCTGACACCAATTCACTTATAAAAAGGCCGATCCACAAGAATGATGTATTCCAGACTGAGTACAACACCTTCCATCAGATAGAAGCTGTTGTTCATAATTACGGCCTATTGTTATTGTGATTATCCAAAGCGCCATGTCAAA
Source organism: Carassius gibelio (assembly GCF_023724105.1). Taxonomy (NCBI): domain Eukaryota; kingdom Metazoa; phylum Chordata; class Actinopteri; order Cypriniformes; family Cyprinidae; genus Carassius; species Carassius gibelio. The sequence continues at coordinate 13,559,261 of NC_068408.1, read as the reverse complement.
CTCTTGAACCTCTCCTTCTGAATTTCAGCCGGCTCACTTCAACCCTACAGGTGATAATTAGGCCTTTAGCACAGGGTTCAGCGGGACACAAAGTGCCCGTCTCTGCACTCCTCACCATGGTAACAAATCAACATCTACACGGGGTGCCAGGGGCCAAACGAAAAGAAACAATCTGCATTCATCTTCAGGGCAGACGTTGCTAATGACCTACACAACAGCCGCCAACAGCCTACGTCAAGAAGGCTAGTGCGGTAACGTCGACGCGCCCACAGATTGCTTGATAGAGGCACAAACAAGTTTTGACAAATTTACAGCCTCGCTGCTTTGAATTTAGCTTTAGGAGTGGTTTAGGACACTGAACTCCTGAGTCGGTCCATCAGTGGGTAGGTGTTTTTATAAACTCTCATTTGTTATATCACTTGCCATATGCAGTGTGATTTACACAATACAACTGGCCATACATTTACAGAGCAGAGAGACAAAATGAGGACCATATGTAGAATCTTGTACATGAAAAGTTAACAAATTTTATCAGGTAAGAACATGGTCTTGTCTGAAAGCAGCCAGACCTTGATCTGAACCTGAGCATGATTTACTTTATAATGTATCAAACAATATGTTGTACTGAGTCCGCACTATGAGCTACGAGTCATGCATTTTTTTTCACTTTTTTTTTTCTTCAAATAATACACAAAGGTATTCCCATTCCACATATAAAACCAACGTTGTAATATAATTACTATTAAAAAGAAATAACTTTTTTTGTCATGCCAGTGATTTAATAACTTGCATATAAATACCGTAGAACCACACTAGGGGTGTCATGATTTCGATTTTAAATCGAAATCGATCGAAATTAAGTCACAGTCTCGAACTTCGAATTAAAAAATGGAATCGTCGAGTTTCACACACCTTCTCCGGCCACGTTGAGTTGTTGACACTTAACAGTGGGAAAAGCGACACATGCGCTATTCACTTGTGTAACTTAAGGGTGAATGGGTAATGTAGTTTCTGCTCTGGGTGGGATGAATTAGGAAGCTTGCATTGTGAAGGGCGCTCTGAAAATCGGCAGTGCAGGTAAAAGATTAAAACCTCTATTAAAACAGATGTCCAAATGAGCGTACCGGTACGCTACAAGCACGTTCTGGGCGCACGGAGAGGTGGCGGTACGCTCAAGAGCTATATTTGGAAGTGGCGGTACTGAGTACTGGTGCGTACCGGCCCACTTAAAGCACTGGCAATGACTATACTTTGGAATTTTTTTGCAGTCCACTTAGAATTCAACATGGAAATCATTTTTGTTTTTTATTGGCATTGATTGTTTTGAAATTCAAATGGTACTTACATGCCTGTGTTTTTATTTCTGTAATAAATATGGCTTTCAAGCCAACAGTTAATTTGGAGGATATTGATGGTTTATTGCAGGTATGTTGTTTACATGAGAAAATCTGTGTTACAAGTTAAACAAAAATTCCAATAAACAATCATATTTTGAATTTAAATAGTTTCTTTGTCTTGAGTTTACATTAATTATTTACATTTTACATTTACATATCCAAAAAAAGTTTCAGTCTTTTAATTGCGATTAATCGCGATTAATTTTAAAAAATTGTGCGATTAATTAGTTATTTTTTTTTAATCGATTGACAGCACTAATATATATATATATATATATATATATATAAATAAATCTAAATGAATGACAGTGAAGTGTTTAACAAGTGTTTTATCTTTAATCTTTTAAATAGATACGTCGTAATATTTGAAGGTTAGTTTAGTCATTTTTTATTGTTTTTGTTTGTTTTGTTATGAACTTGAATGTCATCTTTTGTGAAGAAGACTGCACTTACAAAAGAGAAACTGGATGGCAGTTTATTTTAAGTTTTCAATTGACTAAAGATATAAGTTATTGTTACATTATGTTGTTAATAAAAGTTTTAAATTTGACAGTGTAATGTGGTACATTGCAAACAAAGGTCAGATATTATATTACATAAAAGTCTAGTTTGAAAAATGACAATCTGTGCTTTAAAGAGAATAAATGTAAAAATCGAGAATCGAATCGAACCGTTACCTTAGAATCGAAAATGCAATCGAATCAAGGATTTGGAGAATCGTGACACCCCTAAACCACACACATGATAATCTCCTTAAAGGTGACATTATTATGAATTTTTCTGTGTTTAAAGTGCTATTTTCAGGTCCCCAGTACATCTGCCAACCCAGGAAACATGAAAAAGATAAACCCAGTAATTTATTTTTGGTAAGCCTTTCTCTGCAAGCTTGTGGAGAGAGCTTCAGATATACTAAAGAAAACCTTAAAGGGACAATAAGTAACTTTTTAGGTATTTTATTATCTAAAATCAATATTTGTATTCATAAATATGTCCTCAATGGTGTACAAATACTTATGCCAATGTTTAAACTAATCCTCGTAAATGAAGAATTTATTATCTTTATATACATGGGACGGGTAGGTCGACGGAGGCTTCCATGTAGTTCCGCCATCTTGCAAAACTATAATAGCAGAGAGGGACAAAAAGTACTAAGCCAACGCGTTTCCACAACGCGTTTTCGGTCAGAGCCAGAAACGCAGGTGCAGAGCAGTGAGAGACGCTTGAAACTGCACCGGCAAGTTTAAAAGTTTGGATTGCATTCTTATTATGGACCATACATATGCCGCGCCACAGGAGAAGAAAACATCGTCGCCAAAACAGTCAAAAATAGAACGTAAAAGGAAACGTGACCGTAGATTACAGAAAACAAGAGTTAATGTCGGGGAAGCTTTTTCTAGGTGGAAAGAGCTAATGCTGGATAGAGATTTCAAAAGAGACGCTGAAGTGGCCAGTTTTCTGTGTTACAATCTATATTATAATATTTTTTTTTTATATCTAACAATGCACATAATTCAGAAAATATAACGAATAAAGAAGACATAACTACTAATTACAATATTTCATGTTTTCCACAGTCAGTAATTCATACTGTAACATTCGTTTGTTAGTTGTCATGTTGCAGTTTGTTTGAAATAACACACCTGTTCACCTGAAGGAAAACTCGACGAAGTGCTATTAGAAGACATCCTGTCAAAGCTTTTTGGTACATATCGCCTACCGTAGATGCAACGCGCATTTGTAAAAGCGAGGCGCTGGAGAGCAAAATTAGTTTGAATGCAAAATACAATTTCACCACTAGATGGGAGTAATTCCTACTTACTGTCCCTTTAATATCCTCAAATTCAATAAATGTGTTTAAAATAGTATTGTGTTAAACATATTTAAGATGACCAAAAGATTAACTTTGGCCAAATAAATATTTTAATGAGTTAAAAATATTTGTATGTGTTTTAAAATGTTTTAAAAAGTATTTCACAAAATATTTTTGTAGACCACTTAGCACCATGAAGTTATTGCTACAATTTTTAGGGAAGAAAAAAAAGTCACCCATTGTCCAATATTAAACTAAATATTTTTCTGCTGACTGGGCATCTTTCATGCACTTTCAAAATTAATATCAACAGAAACATTGCTATTAGCAAGCTTTACCACTGTGTATTCAGTATTGAACTACTGTAATATCTTATGACAAATGCATTCAGAGATATTGGCTTTGAGTACTAGTTCAAAAAAACATCAAAGCTTTAATTAATAGTAAATGCATACAAGATGCAGGTTATGACTTTGACTAATTAGGGATTTCTTGAATTAAGTCTGCCCAAGTAAGCATGGATAGAACAATCAATATCCAATAAAAAGGACTGTACACAATTTACAAGTTAATGTGTTTCCAATAGCGTGACCCAGAGTTGAGGACATGATGCTGACAAGTCCCAGTAATATAAACAGCACCCCAGTATAAGGTGAGTAAAATAGATAGTGAATTCATAACTTTTAGTGAACCTCTTTCTTTAAAGTGAACATGAGATTAAACTGAAACCATTTACTTCCTTCATGCATGTTCTTTGTGTAATTGTGGCTAATACATTTCTATTGCAAAGAAGGGCTATCTATGTAATTCTTAATCAAATATACAAAACCACTTTCCTTTACCCTTTTACAATTCCAGATTGATAAAAAAAAGTCCCAATCTATGTTTATTTTTCTCCCTCTTATTGAATATCCTGTTTCACTTGCAAATACTAAAATTATGTGAAGTAAAATGGGTTGTAAATGGCAATTAATTAACTGGGAAATGCAGGGCATTCGTGCATAATAACAAATGTTTCTAAGTACAGTAATACATAAGAGTGGTCTCAAAAGATAAAATAAGTGACACATTTCACATTACCTACTCCTTTGTGAGCGTCAATGCTTGTGTACTCAATAGTGCCATTGTGTCCTTTCTTGGGATTCTCTTTGTACTCTTTATGCTCACCATTAGGACAGTATCTGTATGAGAGTCCATAGTCAGCCAAGTACACCTGCAGGAGATAAAGTCAGCATAAATCATCCCAAAGACATTTTCTTTCAGACTGAATCCCTCCTACAGTATATGGTATTTTAGTGCTGCAAAGCACAACGAGATGGGGTCAGTATTTAGGTTGTGACAGCAGGTTGAGATGTTGATTACACTCAAGAGTAAGTTTGAAATGTCATCAGTGCTGGCTCACCGTTTTAGTAGATGGTCAATTACAGTAATAGAAATCACATTCTTTTGAGTACGTTTTGCACTTGAATAGGTGATTTATACACACACTGGGGCTGTCACTTTTAGTTCGAAAATCGATTGCACAATCGATCGGACCAACCAAAAAAAGTTTCGAAAATGAAAATAGGGAATCAATTTTAACCAAATATGTACACTATTAATTTTAAAATAATTAAAAATTAAAAAATATACATGTAACAAACATGTATACATGTTCACAAACAAGCAGAAACAGAAAATAAAGAATTCCGACAGTGCAGTATGCCTTGCGAAAGCTAGACAGAAAATATGCACCTATAAGACCCAGTGATGTCGAAAGCGACCTCATGCTGCGTTCACACCAAATGCGAATTGAGCGTCTGGCGCAAATGATTTCAATGTTAAGTTAATGTAAAAACGCGTTTACGTGCGTCTGGAGGTCTCGCTGCGTGGTAGAAGTGAATCCGCCTCATTCGCGCATCTAGTTACAGGAGATTCTGAGTTATGAAAAGGACCACTGCAAGCTTACAGCGACCGGTAATACCCCCACCTTGCGCAGCTGTACCCGAGTGTCCCTGGGACATCAGTGCGGTCGGAGCGCGTCTTCTCAACAGCTGGACATATAGTGAATAAAAAAAGCCCTGCTCTGGACCCCAAAATTGTTTATCGACTTGTTTTCCTGTCCAATAAATTTGTAATGGCCCTAGCCTTTTTGCGCATGCCTGCCTAGTGCCGCCTAGACTAAGTGTCGGTGACATTCAATAAAAATAAATAAACACACACACACGGCCTGTTCTCAAGTCCATTTAAAGTTTCATTTTTTTGAACAGTTGTTTGAAATGGATTGATCATTATTTAAAATAATCTTGGAGATTTTTGAATTGCCTAAATCATAAATGCAGCCGGGTTCAAGCCTTCAGTGATGTTTTTCTTTTGTTATGGCAGCTGTCCCCTCTGCATATAGCCTATATTTTGTCGAGAATGTTGCACTCCTGTTGCTGTTTGCTATTCTGCATGAAACTTAATGCCAACAAATAAGAAATATTGCTGACTTGTGCGTTTCCAGCGCTCTCTTTACGTTCGTCCGTTATTTGACATTGAAAAAGGAAACGTCTTTTTTTAGACATGGAAAATCTATTTTACAATCGATTCAATGAACACTTATGTCTTAAAAATCGAAAATGATTTTTTCACAAGATTGACAGCCCTAACACACACACACACAAACAATCGTTTACGATATGATTGTGTTGATGAGTATGCAGACTCACCTTGCTTGGATCTTTCTGTCCCAATAACAGATTGGCAGCCTTAATGTCAGCATGGACGTACTCATTGTCATGAATATATTCCAGCACATCCAGCTGTTGAGGGCAAAGTGATAGAGGGGAAGGTTAACATGAATAATTTAGAAACCTTATAATGACCTGATGAGCTGGACTCCCAGCAAATGCAACTAAAGTTTAATGAAAATTAAAATAAGAGGACATAGATGATAACACTGGCAAGTAGCTCTGAACTCAAATTAAATGTTGCACATTCAGTGGTGTCTCACCATGAGAACACCCAACTGTAGCACAGTGGGCTTCTTCAAAGGTCCACCATTCTCCATAAACACCTTGTGCAGGTCTGTACCCAGCCGGTCCATAACCATAAACCTGTACCTACACAACCAAAATGAATATGTACTTAAATAAACAATTATTAATACTAAAAACATGGTTGTATAAAACAAAAACAAAAAAAGTAATGTCACATTCAAGGCTAGGCCGTATGACACTGTGTACTGCTGTATGAGACTTTACATGTGTTAGTAATGGGTAAAGATTTTTTGTGAGCAGTTTAACAGTTGGCAGGAATGTTTTATATTATTTACACATGAGGATAATAAAAATACAAAGCAAAGTTTGCCCCAGTTACACAGATGTAAGATGATTAGTCAAACTCATGAAAGTATAATACCTTGTTCCGTTACTTTCAGTCAGTCCAGACCCCCAGTAAGTTGGAATCCCCAAAAACTCCAGCTGTTTGGACTTCTTCCATTTGTTCACTGTGATTTCAGAGTTAAATTATATTTTTAAATATAATTATATTTGCACATGCTTTATAGACACATAATGTGACATATACTGTATAGACATCTCTCACACACTCATAAAGAAGCACTTCCTCCAGCCTAGCTGGAAGAGGAATCTGTCTTGACTGGCTGTGCACCAGATTGACAGGTGGTCAGGGGCCCTTTGGAGAAACCAGCATCATTATCAGCAATTTGGTCACTCTCTCTGAATTAGAGCTCAAACAAGCTGGGATTGCACTAACGACCACAGAGGTGCATGTTTGCATTGGTTTATTAATTCGCCTAGCCAGGCTAATTTACATCTATAGCCACTTCATCAGTGACATGCACTCCATGTTTGAGGACTCTCAGATGAAGATGAGGGGTCTTCAGCAGTTTCATGCACACTACTCTAAAGACTGCATCTGTTTCTACCTCCTTTGGCAAAAATACAATCAGTGTTTCGGTTTTTAGTAGTAATAGTAGTAGTAGTATGTCTTGCATAACAACAGAATTCCATAACAAAAGTTGGGCAGGATTTCAGTTTAAAAAAGGAACAAAGTATCTTACTAGTATCTGCTTTTGCTGCTCTTTGGTAAAATTTCAATTCTGAGAATAAAGGTCCATTTTCATGATATTCCTAAAAAAAAAAAATGTACAGAATAGAGAAAGAAAATGAAAGAATCACTGCAGACATTTAGAACATTTATAAGATTATTAATGAAACTATTTCAAACAGTTTCAATATAACTCTTACCACTTTGATCACAAAATCAGTGTCATCACGAACAGGGACATTCACATCCCGAGAGGCTGTAGAGTATAAACAACAACAAAAAATTTAACTTGGAGAACTATCCAATCTTAATATGTATAGAGTCATCATCTTATGTGAATCACGGTGTGTCTATACTTTAAACATGATTAATTGTTAAACATGTACACGTTAACTGTAAATATGTTGCAAAAGATAGTGAAACAAAAAGTAAAAAATACAGCTTGAAAATAATTTTCGAATTCAAGGCTCACTTTGTCTTTCAGTTCCGCTGCCCTAAGTTACTCTGCCACCATGTCTAATGCCATATAAGAAGATGTAATTATAATGGAGCTTGACAATACATATTTATGCAGAACATAGTCTTCTTTACCCAAGTAAATCAGTCCAAAACCACCTTTTCCAATGATTTTACCGATGCGCCAACTCTTCTTTTCGGAATCTGTTAAAATGCATCCTTCTGGAAGTGGACGGGGTAATGTGTATTTCTTTGGTGCCATGATTTTAAGATGTCATGTAACAAAGTGACACTAATAACTGACAACGAAAATGTGTTTCCTGGCTAACAGCACTTATTTAGCAAAAAAACGCTGTCTTATAAAACCATGTCAACACTCTATAAGAAGCATAACATTAAACATAAACAGCATTTCGACTAGGCTAATCATAATCAGTGTCTTCTACACAGTTCCTGAATCCGGATGGTTTCGCTGTAACAGCCTGCTAGTGCTGCTACTTCCTGAAAGAGACACTCCCGCAAAATCGGTTCCAAATCTTTAACCACCAATCAAAAACACGAATTCGTATGCCTTTCATATTCAACCACCAATAAAATAGGAAGAAAGGCGGGGCAACAACCATAGCATATGTTTTACCACAGGACAGAGTCGATGTCATTCACGAGAGGTTCCACTCGTTTTTGCGAATCGGTTCTTTTGGACAGTTGCAAAGAACTGATTCAAAAGTCACAGTAAGTTTCTGCTCAGTTTCGAATCATAAAAACAAAGTGATTTAAATTAATTTAGTGTAATTATAATCTGCACTTCCAGTTGACAGTACTTAAATGGATTAAAATCTCTTTTTGCACATGTCAAATAAAATTAATACAATCATTTCACAAACACATTTCCATTATCTCGTGTTTTTATTAGTTTTTCTAAGTAACTTATTTTTCCTGAACAAGCTGTTCAGCCTAATCTGTGAAAAAACAAACCCAAAACATTCAGTGTGAATAATAAATAGTTTTGGAAGATTTTGTGAACAAGATCTGAATCAAAAGAACAATTCGTTCAAGAATCTTACAAAAATATATTTTTTATTTGGCTAAAACGGATGATAGTTGAGGGGTACGCACACACACACACACACACACACACACACACACACACACACAGTTAATTTAGCAAGGAATGTTTCAAGAGCTTTATACAATTTTAAGCAGGCATGCAACTTTATATTCAAGAGATTCAAGATTTTTATTCGTCACATACACAGTTATATAGAGCATTTATAACCAGCAGGAAAATGTGAGTCAGTTCCGCTCCGTGGACATTGCAATCAAAAATAAAAATAAAAAAATAAATTATATATATATATATATATATATATATATATATATATATATATATATATATATATATATATATATATATATATATATATATATATATAGCTATGAAAGAATAAAGAAAAGTAAACAATAAAAATATAAGAATAAAATATAAAAAATATGCATACTGTAGAATTAAATATAGAATGGAAAATAATTCATGAAAGTACACTATTCTTAAATATTAAGATACCCAGGGAACGAAATAGAAAACCGAACTAGAACGAGATAGAAATCCATAGAAAATTTCCCTGATCCACATTCAGCTCAGAATCACTGGGGTATGAGCTCATTTGGGCTGTGTGGGCTGCAGCAGTGCATAACTCCTTGGCTCTCTTGTAGTCCAGAGTGCAATGACACCAATCTTGAGGGGCCATGGCACCATTTTCCATAAATGCCCCTTGTAATGAAGATGACATAATTGTTGCAATTAGAGAGAGCAGCTTAGGATAGCCTTGCAGTGACCCACCTTAGCCCAAGTCCATATGGTCTGAAATAGATAATGAGTCTCTTAATGTGCTATGTATACTCAAAATGGACTGTAAACGAACAGGCTGTGATTTTCACCCAGGCCATCATGAAGCGACAGATGAGCCCTTGTGAAACTGTCTTGACAATGTTAGTATGCCACTCTTTCTGTCATGTTCTGTCTGTCACTTTCTCGACTGCAGGGGTGGGGGGGGGGGTCACATCCCTGTATTTGTCATGTTCAAAATTAATGTCATAATAAAAATTAAAATGTTCAGCGAACTCTATTTTGAAGCTTTCATTTTCCACAAACATTTTGTTTAAAGAAAATAAGTCCCATAGTCCTCTTCACTTTTTTGCTATATTGACTGTAATGTATTTTTTTTATTTATTTTATTAATGTATTAATTTGATTACAGATAAAGCATTAATGCTGACACTTGAGAAATTCAAAATTACTTAATTAAATGCAAAACAAAAAATAATTAATTAAGTTGAATTTAAAATCAAAAGTATTCATTAAAATTATATATTTATAATATATATATATATATATATATATATATATATATATATATATATATATATATATATATATATATATATATATATATATACACTTTATTATTTATTTATTTATTTTTTTTATCTGTATGCCGCTGACATTAACTAAAAAAGGGAAAAAACTTCCAGGGTAAAAGTTCAGAGAAGGAATCAGTTGTTCCACATGGTGAGTTTGGCACCAAATGAAAATGTTGTTTGTTTAATTTGAAATGGAATTGTTTCGCTTTGTTAATTTACATGTGTCACAGTCACGGGGGTTACACTGGCTGCAGTGTTTTTTTGTTTTGTTTTGTTTTGATTTAAGTTAATTCTGATACATTGTTTTAAATGCTTTGGAGAACATTTTGGAAAATTATTATTTTCTGAGAACTGGTCACAGGTGACAAGGCTCTAAAGCTTTTAAACTTTTTGCAGTGCAGTGTTAATATAAGACAATGACAGCTTTTACCTATGTATAGTGCAGGTCCATGTGAGTTTTTCTTCTTCTTTTTTTATGAGATTGTGTTGTGTTGGTTTTGACCTTTTTGGGTCAGGTAGCAGTAATACTCTGTGAAAGGAAAACATCAGCGTCAAAAAAGAAATATGCCGAACAGATGAGGAAAATGCATTTTAAAATGTCACGGCTTAACCCCACACAATAAAAATGTTATGTATTTATGAATGCATTTATAGATGCATATGTAAAAGGGCATAATGACCTGACCTAGCACAGATCATTACATTGACATACACGGTTGGCAAGAAGCAGCGCTGTCAAGGTGTAACACGTTGGCTGTGCTGGAGCTTTCAGCGCATGTTTAGTATTCTTCATGTGTGCAGTTCTTTATTAGCTTGTAGAGAAAAAAAATGGTGAGGATGCTGAAATTTCTTTCGCTTATTCCCAGTATGGGTCTTATTGCTTCGGTTCCATTATCAAGTGTTCATTCAGCACACTAAAAGAAGCTGTTTAATATTGTCTGCATTACATGTCGACTTATCATATTGTAACCCCAAGGCATTGCCTGCAAAATTATACATTCCTCTGAGTCAAAGTATGCCTTAAATGCAAGATTATTTCAGTCTGCACATTTCTGTACTGATTGTACAAGTTATTATACAAGAGAACCACATTAGCAATCCATACAAGCAAACAGCCTCTACGCCATGCTCCAATTACAAACTGTTTTGCTCCGAGTATTTTCTTTCTCTTTAGTGCATTATCAAGGCCTTTAAAACTAGTTATGGTAGCAAGATGTATTGCTATTTCAAATACAAGTAATATGAATCTAATGACCAGTAATGAGAGACTGGTTTGCTATTACGAAGAGGCCAGAGACTTGCTAATAAAGCATGCGGACTGCTCCAGGGAACTCGCACTGACCAAGTTGTACATTAAGGCCTTAATGTCTCTAAGGCCTGGGGCTAAATTGAAATGTAAAACCCCAAACCAAACATCATTTAGGGCTATATATCTCTTCATGATGTGCCACTATTTGTGCAGATTGGTGGTGGTTATGATGTAATTTTTTTTCTCTTTTTCAGAACTGTGCATTCTGCAGTGGTCTTTATTATGTGCTCGTCCCAGATAAACAAATAATAAAAAGAATAGGGCTAAGCCCGGAGAATATTGCATAGCAATGATCTAGCTGGAGTCCAACTCATTTAAATCAATAGATAGAGTAAGACCTTTGTGGATATTTTGATTTCTTCATGTAATGCTGAATTGGTTCTGTCTGAGTGCTCATCTTCATTGGAATATGTGCCTTTAAGTTTTTCTTGTTTCCTAAAGATGTGCCCTTGGGCAACATGTTTTCATAATATTTCCATAGGTTTTCAAGTGTCCAAAGACTAGTCCTTCAGGCAAGTAGCAAATAAAATTCAGAAAGGTTTAATTGATATTATTGAGTGTGTATGATAATACTAAATATACTTTGAGTGGTGAAGCCGCTCTCCCGCTATCATTCAATAAATGCATATGTGTTTTGTATATATACGCAATATGAGCTGTGCAGTTTAAAAGTTTTGTTTGTGAAAGTAAACACAGTACATTTTCTAATAATTGCTGTTATGTTTGAACTTTCTTTTCATAAATGAATCCTGGGGGGGGGGGGGGGGGTGTTCGACAGAAATATTAAGCAGAACAACTCTTTTCAACATTGATAAAGATAATAAATGTTTGTTGAGCACCAAAACAGCATATTAGAATGATTTCTGAAGGACCACGTGACACTGAAGACTGAAGAAATTATAGCTTTGCAGCTCATGCATAAAATCCATTAAGATATATTAGATCCAGTTACTGTAAATTGTAATGATATTTCACAATATTACAGTTTTTACTGTGTTTTTGATTAAATAAATGCAGCCTTGGTAAGCATAAGAGGCTTCTTTCAAAAACGTTAACAAATTTTATTCACCTCACATTTTTAAATTGAAGTCTACAGTTGTGTCTCAAATGATGTTTATGAATTTCAAAAGGATTGTGTAATTTCAAATGGAACACTTATCGTTTTTTACTACTTGAAGGTATTTTCCAATTTTTTGTTATTTTGCTGTTAGCTTTAGATGGACAGGCATAAAAGTGGGAATAGGAAAGCGAGAATGTAGATTTACTTTTTCTCATGCCAGCTCTTTTCCTCTGTAGTTTAGATTCAGTGAGGTCTGGCTGTAACCTGTAGTTCCTGTATGGGTTAATGAAGCTGTCTGGTGCTCTGTTCCTGGATGTGTTTGGTGAGATGGCAAGACGCCCCTTTAGCTTTGTGTCAACTCTGCTGTCCACATGGCCAGCCCCTGCCTCTGTGCAACTCATCGATCTTAGGGTCAGGTAGACAGAGAGAGCAAGCGGAAGAAAGAGAAAGAGGACAGAGTCAGGCACAAGGGAGTTGTGTTTGAAACCGTGTGTGTGTGTGTGTGTGTGTGTGCGTGCACATGTTCTGTGCTGCTTTGACATGGTCTCTCCAGACATGTGCACTCTTCTTTGCCCTGCAGGACAACCAATTAGAACCACACACTGCTGGATGTGAAGTAAAGCACTAGCAATGCCATCACCGGATTTCTGACACCTTTCTTTGTTTTTGTTGTTATTTTTCATTGTTTTCAATGCAGTTAATGTTTTCAAGAGTGTGTACTTGGATTCTGCAAACATCTTTTATAATATCCATAATTTGAAGTTTGAATGATCTGTCATTTGTAAACAGATTTGTAAATAGGACTGTGACATTTTATTTTCAGTATTTCTTGCACATTTTGATACTAATAAATTGCATAAGTATAGGGGAATAAATTTGTAATATTTTCATTATTTATTTATTAATTATGAATATTTCTCAGAATATGGTTTCAAAGGTGTTGGGGAAAAAAGCATTTAAAACATGATCCATTATTGTCATGTCCGTTAGTCGTTACAGCTCGTTTTTAATTATTATTTTTAAATGCATGTTTTAAATAAATGATTAAACACAAAATTCATTGAACCACAAAAACAAAAATATCAAAACATTGTTTTGACCAAGATAAAATAATTAAAAAACTGTACAAAAATGATAGGATTATAAATTATAAGAATAGGTTATTCTTGCCTGTTTATATCAAATCCATAGCTGTTTATTGTCTTATTACAAGAATCTGATTCTAGATTAGCAAAATTTCCTGAACGGGATATTTTCAACAAACATACAACAAATCTGGTGAGTTCAATAGACAGGAAGAAAATAAAATGACACTAAGGCCGGCTTTACTTTTTCTCTCTTTAGAAGATGTTTCATGCTTGTTTGATTAGTACAAGCAGTACTGCTACTTGAAGGCGGTCAATGTGCAGGTCAGTGTGGTGTGGTTTAGTTTGCTGATTTGACCTCTTATGACCTTTCTGGGTTTGCTCATCTCTCTTCTCCATGTCTCCCATCTTTAGCTCTCTCAGCCTGACCACAAGTGTCTCCCCTCATACCGCTCAGATACAACATCTCACAATTAAGCCATATCAACAACTTGCTAATCAGTGACCTTTATGTTTATACTGGTCTTCAGCTGAAGGAGATAAGTTGCTTTTGTTTATACTGTAAAGGCCTGGCTCTGCTTCTAAAGCCAGCACTCATTCCACTGTTGAAAACAGAAAATAGGGAAAATTTCATTAATGCACAGAAGCATTATTGTGTTTGTTAAAGTTATTATAATGTGTTCCTGAAAAAGGTTTCGAAGGCTGTTATTGTTTACACTAATAGATAGATAATATAATACAAAATATGAGGTCAGTTTTAATATACTTTTATATACTTTTATAAAGTCTCTTATGCTCACCAAGGCTGCATGTTTTTGGTCAAAAAATGAGGTAAAACCATTAATATTGTTCAATATTATTCACATTTAAAATATATATTTGATATTAAATATTACATTAAAATAAAACATTTTAAAATATATTATAAAATAAGGTTCATTGATTTATTCCCTATGGTAATGCTGTATTCTACAAAATCTTTTGTGCTTAAAAACATTTCTTATTATTTTCATGTTGCGTTTGTGTATTTAATCATTTATAGGAAGTTAAAAAGAACTGCATTTATTAATTTCTTTAAAATAAATCATTCTTCCTCCCAGGATTTCTCCCAAACTTTTGAACTTCAGTGTATGTTTCTACCGAAACCAGATTATATGACCACACGGTTTCTTATATTGTGAAAGACTGAGAGGGAGAAACGCAATGACTGTTTATCGTTGTGGTTATTAATAGTAGTCCATATCTGTGAGTTGAATGACAATAGAAAGGCATACAGTTTCTCTAGCTGTACACATCAGGGAACCTTAACAAGCTTTGAGAATTACTCTGAATTATTCACCTGTGTGCCAATTACAATAATATTATTTACTTAGCACTACCTTTTCCTTTTATGTTCTGCCTTAATAACAATGGATATTGAGTCCCTTAAGTGTTTGCTTAGGTTTGCTTAATTATGATGCCTATTATCATCCATGTATCCACCCACAGCTCATCTACTTTCAGTGCATTCTGTCTCCGCCTATAGAGGCCGCACGTCAAGGATAAACACACACACAAACACACACTTTCACATAAACGACTGAATATCTACTCGCTATGAATTCATCAGAGTAAGATCGCACAGTATAGCAAATATTTATTTGAAGTTTTACGACAAAATCAATATCGTATTCCGTGCCTGTTAAGTTTTTAACATCCATCTGTGAAGAAAATGTCTCTGACCTCCCGTGCTGGGCGTTAATTTTGCTATTTTAACTGCCTCTCAGTGCCATCAGATCATACAAAAGGCATTAGCAAGCATTAGACTGTGTGTGGTTCAGTTGTGAACCTCATAAGTTAACAGTCCTTTTTAATTTGGTCTCCAGTGGGTTGTTAAGAGCAGGGAATGACTATGAGAAACACAGAAACCCTTGGGCTATAATAATTCCCTTCTTTTTCTGTTTCTCTCTCTCTGTCTCTTCTCATGCTCTCACCCTCCATTTACTTCCCTTCTAAGCCCTTGTTCAACCGTGCATCAAATGTAAAATACTCAAGTTATCTTTTCTCTCTGTTTCCATTCTCTTTTTAATTGAACCACAATGTTTATAGTATTTAAAGCCCCTGAAATAGGTTGTACAGATAAAGATTTTACATTAAAAATCCATGAAAAATAGGATTTCCATTTCTCCTCAGATCCATCAGATGAATTTATTCAGATTAGCTTAATATATCTCTATAAGCTGCCTACATCGTAATAATCATAGGGATGTTGCATCTGTATACCTGAGCAGATGAGAGAAAGGGGAAGAAATCAGTTTTGTATTCATGACAGTTTCTCTGCACCGAAAAATCAATCTCAATCAAAGCAGCTACAGAGTTTATCATAAATTATCATGAAAAGGGTTTCCACTGAGTAGATGCTTAATTACAATCTCATTTGAATAATTTTGCATATTAATGAGCGCCGAATGAAAATCGTTTTTGGAGTTCTTACTTGAGCCCGGGAACCCACGGTGATAATCGTAGACCTTTAAAATGTATGTGATCTTATTACCGCACCAAATCCAGCCATTTCTCTCAGCACACAGTTGCGTTATAACTTGATTAATGGATCTGTGTCTTTGACATTAATAAACTATAACCGAATTAGAAAGACTTCATTAGTTTCAGCTTGGACCACATGTTTAGCTGCAACATGAATTAAACTGTTGTGATATCAGCTCCTCATAGCATTTTGTTTGGCTGATGAAAGTTTTCACTGCTACTTGGACTTTTTTAAGACGGGTGAAAATTCATTATCAGTGTTCTGAGCAGCAGCGAGGCCAGAAATTTTCAAGTGAGTGGACCTTGGTGAAATAGGGTTGACCTCAGTGCCTCTGGCTTTTGGCTGAAAAAGAAAAAGACTGAAAACTTATTTCATAAATTGAAAATAAAAATATGAATTTACTTGAAAATGTGATGTTATATAACAGACATACTGGTCAAATATTATTGAAAAGGTCTCAACAAGCATAATTGTTTCAGGACATCAAACAATACTAAATATATGTGAACAGCATAGGCTGTAGGCTACATGTAACTTTTGGGCTGCGTTTTGGTTAGCTTCACCAAACATAGATTGACAGTCCTTGCATTTGCCATTTGCCATAGAATAGAACAGTGGTTCTCAAACCTGTCCTGGAGTAGCCCCTGCCCTGTACAATGTGTATGTCTCCCTCATCTATCACACCTGATTCAACTCATCAGCTCATTAGTGAAGACTGCAAGGCCTGAAGTGGGTGTGCCAGATATTGGGAAACATACAAAACGTGCAGTGCCTGGGGTACTTTATGGAGAGATTTGAGAACCCCTGGAATAGAAGATCAGAACTGGAAGATCGACACTGATCTACTGGGGTCTTGTTACTTATTCTTTACTGTGGTGTACGATATTGACAAAAAATGATATATCAAATTTTTTTTTGGTACTTTATCAATAATGATAATTACACAATATTTTGCAGAGTGTGTTATTGTGCTGGTATCTTAAGGACTACCATGTACAACTGACAGACTACAGAAGCTTCTAAAGTTTTTGTTATTCTTCATTCTGTGTGATCATATCACAGAATACAGAAATTAATCCTTTCCAATAAGTTAGATTTTTACCATTTATGGGCTATATATATATATATATATATATATATATATATATATATATATATATATATAAAGCATTTTTTTCCTAGAAAAGTGCGCATCACCTTTTGGGTCACATTTTTAAAATGTAATCAGTCAGTCAGAGTAATAAAACATTTGGGCTGTTAAGCAAATGAAATCAGTATTGACAAAATTCATCTTTGCAACGCAGAGGAAACACAGAAGCTGCATCTAAAGTGGCATTTAGATGTATTTACCCACTGTTTAATGCAGCTTAGAGGGACATGCAATGCTTTAATCTGCAGTTAAAAATGCATAAATTATAGTTTGATATTTTAAACCCAAAACATTGAAATCTTAATTATAAAAAAAAAATTATAAAAAAAAAAAGAACAAATACTTTAAATGTGAAATCAAAACTGCCAGTAGGTGGCAGCAAGTGACTGTTAATAAGACTGAATCGTGCAGTAAAAGAATGTATACGCGCATAAGTCTAACCTACTAGACTTCATTACATAGGCCTAATGTATGCGTGCATGCTGTAGATGTGTTTTGTTAGGTGAATGCAATATAGGCTACTCCATAACGTCAAATCGCACATCGTTAAAACAACAATTATGATATTATCACAGATGATATAAATATATTGTGTGGACCAGCCGTCGATCTGAGTGGGCCAGTGCTACCCTGGCCCTCAATGTAGCCTTGCCACTGGTTTTGAGCAGACAATGCTGTTGGGATAGTTCACCAACAAAAATTATGTTATTATTTGAACCCCCTCATGTTGTTAAAAACCTGCATCTCTTTCTTCTTTGAAAAGCAAAAGAAGATATATATAAAAAATATAAAAAAATGTTTTCAAACAGCACACACTTCCATCTCAAAATGTCTCATATTTTCCACAGAAGTAGAAGAAAAAAGTCTGGCAGGTTTGGAATGACAGGAGGGTGAATAGCCTAAATTACAGAATTTTTATTTTAGGTTGAACTATCCCTTAAACATAAACACGTTTTATGGCGTATACAATGTGTTGGGCTTTCTAACCTGTTCTAATATGATATGCACTTGTGTAAAGAACAGTCAAAGCTAAATAGCCGTGTGTGCATTATAGGAATGCACTCTCATCCACACATTCTCAACCTCTTAGACCCTGGAGTTAAGCATCACATTTTCAGGGCAGAGAAATACACTTTGTTGGGATCATGGAGAGCAGGCTTGAAAAGTGATCCAACAGCAGAGACTAGTGGCGAGACAGGAGCTTTGTGAATTGTGCTTTTTTTTTTTTTCAGACCCTCGGCTGTTCTTCTTTTATAGCCTTGACCTTTCCCACTGTTTGCTCAATGATCTAAGATACATTTATAACACATTAGGCTGTAAGGGAGGAGGTCATTAGGGAGAGGTCGCCTACAATATACACAGTAAGTAAACTTTCTATACTAATGAAAAACCGAGGGGTCGTAATCCCTGTATGAAAATCCTGTAATGGATTGTATAGACTTGCCGTTCTATGAAGAGTTATAATTAGCATTTTAATATATTGGGTTAAACCTCTGTGTATCCACTTTCTCTCTGTGTTAATTAACGATAGTGATATTTCTGTTTAATGCATAAGAAATGTATGCATATAGCTGGTGTATATTATATGCATCAATTACATCTCATTTGGAAGTAATTTCTCACTTTAAACAAAGTTGTGTTTTTATGAACTATTATTTTATTGCTGGAGATCTGTCTGCTCTCTCTTTCTCTCGTTGTCGTTCAATCTCTCTTAAGCAAACACAGGAGATAAAGTAAGGCTTTAATTAGAGATGTGTCATTAAAATATCCTCTCTATCCAGAGATGGTGGGGGTTTGCTTCTGGATGGTTGGGTGGGTATTAACAAGTTCATGGATCTTATTACTTTCTCCCTCCGTTGCATGCTGTCAGCTCCTAGGGATATGATATCCGATGGTTGGGCTCACATTTACAACAAGTTCATTACAGCACGACTGCCGCTCTTTCTGCTTGGGCCCAGCTGGTTGGAGGGGTCTGTGTTTTAATTAGTGCTGAGGGTGTGCATATTAATTATAACATGAGTGATATTTACTGTACCTAAGGAACACAGGACCGGCTAAAGACACTGGCAGCCTCAGCTAATAAAGCCAGCCATGCTAATGAGCAAAAGGAACCATAAAAATAGACGGCGGCAAAATAATTCATAAAGTTTATTGATCTCGGAGTAAAGACGTTAAGCTCCGATTAAGGGCAACAAAAGGAAAGGCATAGCACTTTATCAAATAAATAAGCCGAGTGGAGAAATGTGAGCACGGAGACAGATTGTCATTAAGTAGGTCACGTGACGCTTTCCTCCAGAGAACGGGCACATTCGTTCATGCGGTGAAAGAATAAAAAATAAAGGAGGGGGAAATGCAGGAGTTTTCTCATAAATCTGATGAATGTAAAACTGGTGGTGCTTTGACTGACAATGACATTGTGATTCATCTAAACGCATGGGGGATTGTTATAACCTTGCCCAAGTTGTTTCAGGTCTTACGCCTGTTTGAAAAGTTTCCACATTTGTGTATATCTGGTTAGGTGAAAATTTTGACTTCTGGAGAAGCAGGTGCAAGTTTTCTTAAAGGAATAGTGCACCCAAAATTTAAACAATCTCATGTGCCTTTTGAGCATCATTTCTGAAGTATCGTGTGACACTGAAGATCATGTGACACTTTTTTTTTATGAAGTATATTAAAATAAAAAGCAGTTACTTTAATATATATATATATTATTCTATTTAATTATTATATTATTATAGTTTATTATTATTATTGTCATTCGGTTATAATTTTAATATTATATATATTTATTAAAAAAAAATGTTTGCATAGAAATACAGCTTCTTTTTTATATTTGAATTGTAGTTTATTTTAGGTAAAGTGTGGTTTACCACATTAGTATTTGTATACAGTATGTTTGAATACTTAAACATACAATATTGACATTGATGACATCACAAACATTAATAATATGAAGAATTTTAGACTCTTATTAAAGCAATTCATGCTATCTGGATGTGAAGCAAAAGTGATATGTACTTTTATATTTTTGTTGATATTGTAGCAAGTTTGAGTTTGACAACCTGTAGTCACTAAAAGCATTAAAAACAAATAAACAATTTTAATAAAATAATATAAATGTAATATATCATTAATGTCATATTTATTTCTCCATATTTTGTATGTATCGTTCATGTGATGTTGTTAGATCATGGTTGTTTAATGATGTGAAACTCTCCATTTGATTGTGGATCTAGGCAGATGATTATCCGTCAGAAGTATGCTAGTCGTAATGGGCCTGTTTTGTCCATCTCCAGTCGGTTTCCTGCCTATCCATTGCTCTGTAATTATGGCCAGTCCACAGTGGACCATGCCCTCACAGTGTCTACCAAGCCTGTGCCAAGAATATGTCCTTCACACAACAAGGCCTGCAATGTTTGAGATCTGGCTCTTATCCAAGACCATCAAGGTGTCTAGACAGGTATATGTTGAGTAGTCTTGAAATCTGCCAACATGTGTTAATGAATGTAAGGCTAAGCTGACAGCAGTTGTCTGTATCTGAGTCCCGTATGATAACCCTTGACTGGCTATCGGTGTTTCCACATCCCCCGCTTTTCACCCGGCGATCAAATCTCTGATTTTTTTGGGGAGTGACTTCAGGATGGTTACGGTTCTATTTACGAAGCAAAATCCACCGTGCACCCAGATCACAAGTTCGTTTGCGTGCGCGGGAAACCTAAGGGCTGATTTTATAGGTTGATAAAAGGCGTCTGAAACAGATGCCATGTTAAATGGCTGCTATGTGAGAGTGCACACTTATGCAGCGGGTGAAAGTGGGATTGCGTTGGCAGCTCTCCAAATGAAGGTTGTGCATAGCACACACCGGGGAGAGAGGGAGAGACTGAAAAAAAAATCGAGTGAGAGAGTTAGGCGCTTCATCTTAAGTCATGTCTGGTATCAAGGCAACACACTTAAAACAGCAATTTGTTTCCCTTGCATCCAATAAACAGCTCATTCCTTTTCCAATCAATCACCTGAAGCAGAAAGATTAAAAGTGGGGGAGAGGAACTCCAGGCTGCAGGTCGCTCTAGAGAGGCAGCGGTGCAAGGCAATCTGAACCATCTTCCTCCTGCAGAACAATAACAGCAGATCTGGAACAGACTCATCATCAAGAGTTTTTCCACTTTATAACTATACAGCCTAATCCACTCCCCATATGGAATATTGCTAGGTCAGTGCTTTGATGTGAAGTTTATGTATGAATATTTGTGGGAATTCTGATTGTTTTTCAACTTCTGCGGATGACATACTTTTTCTGTAACACTGAGATGGTTTGAAACTTTTAAAAACATTTAAATAACCTATGAGTCATATGCTGTCATGAGATGCTCCCCACAATACAGAGATGTTTTCCTCTTGTTTTAATAAACATGCTAAATAGTCAAGTGCATCCATAACTATTCTGTCTTCATTTACTCCTATTGTTTCATTTTCTGTCCTTCGTGGAATGCAAATTGGTGAAGTTTTGCAGATTGTTCATGCTGCTCTTTTCTTTTTCCACTTTAGGTTGGAGAGACGCAAAATGTTATGAGCAGCTCAGTTTAAAAACAACAGAAGTCATTGGAAAGTGTGATAGAATAACCCTGTCTGGCTGTGTGTGTGTGTGTGAATATGAAATGCTTTGTTTGTCGTGCAGAGTGAGAGAGAGAAAACTAATGGCATCTCCTCCTCTCTCACCCTTAACACGCATCATCTCTCTCTTCCTCTCCTTCTATCATTCCATCTCTCTCTCGTTTTCCTCCCAGTGTCGGTCTCATCCTCTCTCTTGCCATTTCAGAGATAGGGCTATTTCCAGCCCTGGTGTTGACAGGGCAATTAGTCTGAGCACCAGATCTCTAAACTCCCGGCAACACTATCATTCCGCAGCCCATCAATTCATCAGCTGATTTGCTATTAAAAAGAAAGCTGGTGCTATAAAACTGGACAGTGAGGTCCTGCACTCGGCTCTCTGGAAATGTGGACGTATCACTCTGACAGGTTTGTTTTCACTGCGGTTAACTGGCTGCAGAATCGGAGACGGCTCTGTCCAGTGCTGTCTAGGCCTGGTGCGGCCTGTCAGCCCCAGAGTCTGCGCTTCTCCTTTGTAATGGAGGCACAAGGGCTGTTGTCCTTGTCAGAACACCTGCCGTCTCCTCCATGGGCTCACTCCAGTCCTCCACCGAAGATCTCATCAATCCAACCCCATCAGAGCTCAGTGGGCTCAACAAACCCACCGCCAAGGAGACTTCAGTGCACGACAGAAAGAGTTCGCATTAGTGCGATCTGTAAAAGTATGTCAGAGCGCTCTTCGGTGTATTGTTTGTTTGTTCTTCTTTCAAACGAAGCGTTCGAATTCAAGCTTGGGAGGGGTTTCTGCGTGGGGACGGTCTCTCCCGCCCTCACTCTTCTTTCTTTTTCTGCCTCCATCCATCTCTCTTTCAATCAAAACTCCAGACTTTCCCCCTCATCATCCCCTTTGTTTCCATCTTTTGTCTAATTTTGCCTCTCCCTTGACATATTTCTTCCTTTTCCATCTCATCCAGCTTCACTTTCATTCATCTACCTCTCTCCCTCTTCTTTTCTCTCTCTCTCTCTTCATCCCTTTCTCCCTCTCCTCCTCCTCTCTCTTTCCCTCAGCGGTCCGACCGTTCATTATCCTAATTAAATCCAGCAGCTGAACATCCTCTTATCTGTAGGGGAGGAGAGAGAGGCCATGATGCAATAGGGCTGATTTGCATATCCAAAGTTAATTAGTGTGGAGGAGCAGGTGTACAGTAATAATAATCATCACACATGACAGTCACCTGTGCCCGCTTTGCTCTGCCCTTCCGAGATGTGCACCCTCCCTCCACTGTCCCATATCCCCCCATCATCTCACTCCTCCGTTGATGGAATTCACTCTCTTCCTCTCTTAATCTCTCACCATCTTTCTCTGTCTCTCTGTTTTTCTTTCTTTTTTTCTGAAACCCCCGCACACATGCACGCTTTCTTTTCAAACGCTTCCCTTTCAGAATTATTCCACACATGCCCTCATTTTTTTTTTTTTTTTACTTACTGGAGTTGTTGCTTCTGTTTTGTGTACATTGGCTTTTCATTTTTTTTTTTTTTTTTTCCTTCCCATCAGCTCGTGGCATGTGGTTTGTCTTTGATGACTCTGTTTCTCTCGACTCCATTTTCTCTTCAGGAGCTTAGCTGCCCTTAGCTAAGAATGATTGGTTAGAAACTGTGTTTTCACACAGACTTTTGATGAAAATGTATTAGTCCATTTCACATACTAAAATCGATGTACATGTTCAAAAGTTTGGGATCTGGAATATTATTTATTTATTTCGTTGTGTCAAAACTACAAAACAGTAATATTAAGAAATGTTATAAGATTTTATTTTGTAATACTTTATTTCATAATATTCTAGTAAGCTGATTTGTAAAAAAAAAAAAAGAAAAAAAAAAACATTATATATATATTTAATATAAAACTGACACTTTTCAGGCTTCTTTTCAATTAAATGTTTGTAAAACTATGATTGTCTTCCGTTTGTTAATCAATTAAATGCATCCTTGCTGATAAAAGTATACATTTCTTAAAATAATGTAGACAAAGCAGGAAAACAATACATTATCTGATTGGCTGACTTCTGTAAGGTCACTACATTTTTTTATTTTTTAATGGTAATGTCTGTGATATTACTTATCATTTGTATGTATATTAATTAGTTCTATCATTAGTTAAAGCCTATCATATGCACATGAAAGATATTAAAAAAATGTTTAAAATACATTACATGAATATTAAAATAATAGCATAATATCTGTAATATTTTATAAGTTACAATTAGATAAGTTGTGGATTCTTTCCATTTTAGATACTGTCATGATTTGTTCATGTTTTTTAGATATTTTTTTGATATTCCCATAAAATACTACATATTATGTAATATTATTCACAATATTTCTGATTAGCATGTAATATTGTTTAAGTCCCTGTTATGGGATATATGTAATTAATTGTTTACATACTGTACATGCATTTCATTGAGCGTAATAACATGCTCAGTGAAGCTCATGCAGGTCCAACTGCGCTGTTGGATCATTTAGATCAGCTCTTGCAGTGTTTTTTTTTTCTGGAAACAGTGTGTTTTAAAACTACCATGATGAGTCTTTTTAGTCTTGTGTTTCTTTTCATAGATGAGATCAAATATTCCTTTGTCAATGAAATTTCTCGTCGCTAATTCTGTTAAGGAGATCATAGAGCAGAAGAAAACTGGGCTTTTGCCATTTTACATCCCTTCTACTCGGCACACTTGTCTCAGAGCTGTCAGTCTGTGTGATGAGGCTCTTTGAGGTCCGGCCTGTTTCTTTTCATCCTTGTGCTGAAATGCCACTAATTGCTGTTGCTAATTCTGTATGGACATTTCACAGTGTTTCTGCTTACCAGCCCAATGCGTGGTTCACACCTCCGGGTGTCCAGGATAGTAGTGACGTGCCACAGAGTGGCAAGTGTGTGTGTGTGTGTGTCAGTCTTTGAGGTGTGCTTCACTGGGCATATTTAACACTGTCACCATCAGCACCATTTCAGAGCCACAGACTGATGTGGTTACCTAGATACTGCTCCCTTGGGATGCAAATTAAATTCTGTGAGGAGATGTTTTGTTGTGGTTGTTTTCCACAACAGAAATATCCTTTCAATCATCATCAGTATTCATATTAGTCCACCATGAATATTTTACATGTATTAACACCTACATTCACAATTTGAAAGTGAGAATTTGGATTATATATGTCCGGCCTTGTTTTTCCTGTACATATGTTCATCACAGTTTTTGTTTTGTTTTCCGATACAAATCCTTCCACCATCCTTAAAATGAAATCAGTTTCATTGAGAATCAAGATTTTTTCTTATAGGGCAAATATATAGTACATAGTAGGCGTTTCTCAATGTCAAGGATGCTTCCTTGGTAGGACTGATCCTTGCAAGTCACTTTCTTTAGAGGCCAGGTGAGCCTTTAGCATATGGAGAACACGTAAATGGAACAGGCTAGCAAGTGCACGTAATTGCGTCATTACGTCAGTGAAAAAGTCCGTTTGAATAACGCTACTTGGACAACTTAACTAGTTATTTATAAAAGAAATGCCGTTGACGCAACCAATTGTTAAATGACAGGTCCGGTTCAGTTAACCATTTGTATTTGTATAATTTACAATATCAATACGGTAGTAATTTATACTGGCATTTAAACTCCAAACTTTACTTATATTTACTACAGTTATAACAAATGTTTGGTAACGTAAATAAAAACCGTTAACGCTCCGACTACGTTAACGTTCAACATTTTTTAATTTTTGAACTAACGTTAGATAGCAAAGCTGCGCACATAGGATTGTGGGTGATTTGCAGTGGTGGACAGTAACGGAGTAGCTTTACTTCGTTACTGTACTTAAGTACATTTTTCAAGTATCTGTACTTTACTGGAGTAGTTTTATTTTGAGCAACTTTTACTTTTACTTCACTACATTCCAAAGCATAAAATCGTACTTTTTACTTCACTACATTTCATAAAACATATCGTTACTCCCTATATCACGTGCTCCGACACTCAGAAGCGGTGTCTGATTCATCATGAACGAACTGAGTCTTTTCAAAAGAAACTATTAAATCGGATCGCGAATCGCACCAAACGATTCGTTTACGAATTAGAATGATCCGATTGCAGCTGTTCTGGAGTCGACCACTCACTGATTCAAATGAACCGTTTAGCGCGAGTCACCAGAAGTAAGAACCGGGAGATCTTGTGAGCGCGCGTGCGTCTGATGTTTCTAAAAGTAAGTTATGTCGAAATTTTTGATTAATTATTGTAACTGAAAATCATATTTAGGTCAAAACTGTCAGTTGTTTGGGAACTAAATCCGTTGTAAAGAGAGATCTATTTAAGCCCACTCAAATGCTCGAGTGCAGACGATGCAGACACATCAATTTTAAGTAAAAAAAAAACAACAAAAAAACCTTAAAACAACACAGATTAAATACAATAACTCATGCATGTTCAAATTCACCGCTGCCGTAATGTTAACAGTTTTATTAAAATGTCCTATGTGACGTCTGTTTTTATATTGTTTATCGACAGTAACGTTATACATATGTATATTGTTTGGATTAACTAGACGAGTAGACAGACATGAATGTTCATCGTACTGAAAATAAGTAAATATTGTTAGCTGATGCTAACTGTCTAGCTAACAAGCTTGTTGGTGCTAAGTTGATGTAATTTTTATAAATGTCCAAATATTTTTATTCAGCTATATATAGATAGATAGATAGATAGATAGATAGATAGATAGATTACATCTGGTTAGAAAAGAAAGGATGTGATGTTCAGAACATGGTAACTACAGTAATTATCAAAGTGGGAAGAGATGCACCCCGTTTGGCCAGGGGTGTTTTTAAACCACAGACAAGATTTGAGAAGGAAAAAATCATTATGAATTTTTTTTTTATTATTTTTTTCCTTAAAATGTTCTTCCTAACTTCAGGCCTTATTATCATGTCATATATACAGTACAGACCAAAAGTTTGGACACACCTTCTCATTCAAAGAGTTTTCTTTATTTTCATGACTATGAAAATTGTAGATTCACACTGAAGGCATCAAAACTATGAATTAACACATGTGGAATTATATATGGAATTATATACATAACAAAAAAGTGTGAAACAACTGAAAATATGTCATATTGTAGGTTCTTCAAAGTAGCCACCTTTTGCTTTGATTACTGCTTTGCACACTCTTGGCATTCTCTTGATGAGCTACAAGAGGTAGTCACCTGAAATGGTCTCCACCTGAAGTGGAGTTCTCCGAGAGATGCTTAGCACTTGTTGGCCCTTTTGCCTTCTGTCTGCGGTCCAGCTCACCCCTAAACCATCTCGATTGGATTCAGGTCCGGTGACTGTGGAGGTCAGGTCATCTGGAGCAGCACCCCATCACTCTCCTTGCTCAAATAGCCCTTGATGCCTTCAGTGTGACTCTACAATCTTCATAGTCATGAAAATAAAGAAAACTCTTTGTATGAGTTTTCCAAACTTTTGGTCTGTACTGTAACTTTGATGTTCTGTAAAACAACTAACTTTAAAATACTTTTTTCTTACTGGTGAAAATCAGATGGCCATCTCTGTTTTCTCTCAGGTACATCACAGTGTAAGCTTCACAGTGAACATTACTCTCATCAGTGTAGTCCATATCAACAACAAAAATATATTTTGACTCCATATAGTGGTTATTTTGGAAAAAATCCCAGGTATTTTGAGCAGTAGGATTATAAAAAAATGTGCTAATATAAAATTAAATTAAGTAGCCTATGTAAAATTGCAAACATCTATCTTGCAGTACTTTTTTACTTAAGTACATAAAAAATTGAGTACTTTTGTACTTTCACTTGAGTAAAATTGAAAAAGGAGTACTTTTACTTTTACTGGAGTAATATTTTACCATATGTATCTGTACTTTTACTCAAGTAATTGATTTGTGTACTTCGTCCACCACTGGTGATTTGAGAGCGCGAAGAGCGCGAAGGATACACATATGCATCCTTTCCTGTGTATGGGATATTCTTCGAACGAAGGACTCAGTCCTTGGTTGAAATTCCGAGGATCCTCGACATTGGAACAGTCCTTCGACGGATGTCGATGACGTAGCATCCTCGAAATACTGGCTTCCGAGGATCCTTCCTTGACATTGAGAAACCCCGACAGATTTTGAACAACTTTTGAACAATTTAATGAGGTTAACTGCTTAAAAAGCAATTTGCCTGTAAAATAAGAAAAATAACTTAAAACTTGTTGTCTGAAAAAAAGTCTTCTAACAATGCAGTGTTTACATATTTTACCAAAAAGTGTCAAAATAATGAGAGAGAAAAAGATGTAGGCTATATATATATATATATATATATATATATATATATGATCATTTTACTATATTATTTTTTCTCATATACAAATAAAACTGAATTATAATAAAAAACTTTATAATTTCAAAATAAAATGCAAAAATCTTCTTAAAATTTTGCAATTTGTGTTTTAAATTTTTAAAGTTTATGAATTCGTTGCAAATTCATTAATTCACAATTTTTTCTCAATGCATGTTATCGATTTTATTGGAATTGATTGATTTGTTTATTTATTTTCATTATTTGTCTTTATTAATTTCTATAGCAGTTTTCAGTTATGGCATAACACACACTTACAGACACAAAAGATGAATGCGTTCCTCACGCTACTGTCTGTTACGGTTGCATCTCAGTCACACAGGTGGAATAATTTCTCTGTGAGGAATCACACAAGCCACCAAAATAAACAAGGCCTGTCTCCTGTAATACATTATTTATCATTACAGTCAGTCTTGCTGCTCACATTCCCTCTCATGTGCCTTTATGGATTATTTATGCTGTGTCAGTCACTTGCGTCATTTGCATCTTTTATATATTTAGAGGCTTGAGTGTCTCTTTTATGTGGGCTGAGAGGTGGAGAGGTTGGCAGGAAGGCCACAGATTGGGAAAAGTGGACCTGAGATGGACACATGGGTGACAGGGTGACGTGGGGTTGGGGTTTGGTGTCTTGTGGAGCGGATGGCTTGGATTATTATGAGACTGGAGCACAAGGGCAGACGATGATGCCTTTGTGTCTGTTCTCTGTCACTGTGTGTGTATGTCTGACAGATTCTTTGTGGTTACATCAACATTGTTGTTAAATAATGAAACAAATTTGCAAAAGCATATATTTATAAAAAAAAAAATACATAAAATAAATAAATAAAGCATCCAAGGATCACTGAGCATCTGCAAGAGGGTTTTATGGAGTGTGTAAAAAAATAAAATTTTTAAAAAAAAAATAAAACTGAGGTGATAAAGGTGTTATAAAAAGTACAGTTGAAGTGCAGTGAATGTCTTAATTTCATAAACAAGTTAGCTACTTTATGTAAATGTGTGGATAGATAGATAGATATCCTACTGCATGCATTAGTACACTGGTGTGCATTCATGATGATTTTTATCTAAACTTACGTCTGCTGAAGATTTCATTATGATTTATTATTGTTAGGTAATTGGCAAGGCGTTTTATATCATGTAGCATGGCACCCGCATTTGTCATCATGCATGTTTTGTGTTGTACTTGCTTACTGGCGTCATATTCAGCAAATTAATCAAACATCCACACACTAGCAGGCTTTGTGTTCTTTGTCTCCTCCTCTCGTAGTTGGCTTCTCTTTTTTTCCTTTACATCAAGCACCTTTTGAATGATAATATAGGTGGGGCTGTTGTCTTTCATGCTGTCGTCTGCTGTCCCGCAGCTGATGGAGATGGATGGAAAGACACTTGTTCTCCGTGTCCTTGGGTTTATTAACAATTTTCCCCCGTGTGCTTTCGTCTTCTCCTGCACCTCCTGCCAGCATGGCCTGGACTCTTTTGGACGAGGTGGAGAGGAGATCGTTGTCCGTTCTGGGGCTTTGAGTGAAAGTGTGGAGGGCTTTGATATCATTAGCTCTCTGTTGACTCTGTGAGCTGGTGAGCGGCCAGTAGCCCAGCCAACGATGGAATTAAAGCTATTTACACAGCTGTTAAAGTAATGCTACCTCATACAGAGCCTCTCTATGGCTCGGGTCTGAATCTGGACGCCTCTAATTCAACACTTTCCCACAGAGGATGCCCCCGCGTGAGAGTGCCAAGAACCGTTTCCCTTAATAACCATACATCCCCAGATCTCTCTATTTGGTTCCGTCTAGAGGGAACGTACCGCCCTCGCCTCCTCAAACGAACACAATTCAAGGCTTCACATTAGTCCCTTGGTCTCCAACATTTATCACACCTAAATGCTCTTTGTGTGAGAATGTAGGTCTGCTTTGAATAGGGACGCCAAGACTCTTTTTTTTTTTTTCATGTTAATGTACCTTCACACTACACACATGTATGTTCTCCATCCATTTTTTTTTTTTTTTTGTACAAAAGTGCAAGCACGGCGAAGGTCAATGGTATGAGTGTCCATAATAATGAAATATTATTTAAAAGTGTTGATAAAAACAGGAACACAGGCACATTTCTAAAAACTTGGCACTTGTGGTTTCATATGATTTTGAAAAGCTGTTTTTAAAAACCATGTGACTGAACCATTTTCAAGTAACATTTTCATTTAGTAAGACCTTAAATTGTCATGTCGTATAACCATGAAGTAAAAATGAATAACATGTATTACAGCTTGAGAACATGTAAATGTAAAATCTTAATCATTATTAAAAATGCATTGAATCATTTATGTAGTTCAAATTGTGTACTTTTAGAAGACTTGGTGAGTTTTACACACAGTCATGAAGGTCTGCAGACTATTTATTTATTTATTTATTGGCATTGATTTGGCAGACAATTTTTTTTTTGAGAAATAATTGTAGTATATTTAAATTTTTTTCATTATATTAGAATTTTTATACCCTGACATTTTTGGCTAAATATTTCTCCCTTAAAGAAAAAAAAAAAAAAGATTAAATCCAAATTAATTAATTCCTAAGGTAAAAAGTGTACATCAAGCATTGTGTTTGGTGCATTATATGAATGAATTGGAGTTAAATGTATTTTGGAATAAATTAACAGCACCATGTCATTGACCCGGGAATAACAGGTTTTTGCAAATGAGGCTAAAGTTCTGAATTGTCATTATAGCCGAGCTTGTCGGACATGTCTGTGAGAGATCGTTCTCCACCACGTTGTGCCCAAGTACCTCATCCAGCCAGACTGGCACTGTCACACTGTGTAGATAAGTAGCTCTCTCTGCGTAATGGGAATCAGGAGATGACAGGAAGAGGGATTGACACAAGCAAACAACAGCAAAAAGGAACGACAACAACAGACCGTGTCTAATTCCTTCTGTTACTTCCTTTTATAGCGGAATAAACAGGGCCATCTCGTAAATTCCTCCTGAAAAGTATTATTGCTGACAGGTCTGACCTCGGCAAGCCTGCAATGTTTACCCATAACTCACAATTAACAGAGACATTAGAGAGTTCTCCTGAGGATTGCCAGCTTTATTTCTCTCTAACTGGGCAGCACTAAATCTGGAAGAGATCCCAGTTCTGCCATTTACCATCGAAGGGGCGGATTCCACACCGGAGAGAAGGGGCTCCACAGACTGAACACACTTCTGAGCTTTGGGGCTGTTATGGATATGGCGGCGGTAATTATTCAGGCCTTGTTATTGCCCAGAACACCACACCTGCGTCCAGCTCACCGCCTGTTATTAGAATATCAAAAAGGCCACGGAAGAAAAATGTCTTGCACAATTGGAGCTAAATGTAGACTGGGATGCTGCGTGTTGCGGAGTTGTTGTTTTTTTTTCTGATCAAAGTTTTTCAAACAACTCTGAATAAATCACGGTGCAGTTTGTGCTTTGTTTTAAAGCAGGCATTGAAATGGGCGAAGCCTCGTCGTTTTACTTCGGAGATAAATGCGCACCTGTTCGTAGACGTGTCAAGTCCAATCAAATGCCAGCCGGATAGATCCTCCGACATTTTTTACAACGGCTTTGTGGCTAATTTCCAATTTATTGCTGTCGGCTTATGTCATAGCCGGAGACATTCAAGTATTTATTTATTTCATCATTGCATCTCATGATTTTATTAGATCAGTAACAATTGTGGTGTTTTAGAAGCAAACAGGACACAGGGAACCCGAAGACTGAACTGAATTAATGAAGGCTCCATCAACCGATAATCTGTTTTACCACTAGCTCGCCGTTGAATATCAATGAGACAGCGCCGTTTGCTGCTCTTAATGGACTAATCTTTTATGTCTGAGTGTAGTTTATCCCAAATCATCCATGAGAAACGTTGTCAGCGCGAGGGTCTGCTTGTCAAAACACTACGCTCCCATGGCCTCAGGAAAGGAGAGTTTCCATGTAATTAAACACAGCATATAACAGAGGCAAGGTCTCATTGCTCACTGCACATCAGACGTAGAAGTGATAGCTGAATATTTGCATGTTACCAAGCATCTTCTGCCTATTTTGGTTTTATTTCCTGAGCGGAAACAAAAGAAGTCAACGCATGAAGGCATGCTAAAAAGCAGCAGATATTTCTCATCATATTCCACACACACACACACACACACACATACACACACGTTCATATGCGTGCCCATCTGCGCTCAAATTGAACACTAATGGAATGTTGTCATGTACTATTGCTGTTATTGTCATTGGGAGATAACTGAAAAATGTTCGTAGTACCTTAATGGTCAATTACAGGCCCGGTCCAATGGAGATGGTGCTGGGGTCCCACCAGAGAGAAGATAAAGGGCCTAGATGAGCTTGGAGGCCTCCATCAGGAGTGGGTCATTGCATATAACTTGTGAGTCAAAATTTGGATCATTTCCCAGCTTCTCCCTGCTCGACTGCTACAGATGAGGTTCTTTTTTTCTGTCCGCATTGATGAGAAGCCCTGTGGCGTGCCTCTGTTGATTGGAAACCACACGTTAATTTAACAAAGCTCGTATATCAAGATCACAGGAGGCCTTTTCTTTATCTCTTTATGCCACTTTTTCTCTCTTCAATTCTCAGTTTTCTGCTGCTCAATTTATGACTTGGGCTGAATTAGGATTTATAGCCTATACGTTAGGGGTTACTTTTGCCATTCTGTTTTGCCCAAAGAGATCATATGTGCTTATTTGGACACTTAAGGCGCTCTTAAATATCAATGTCATTGTATTGCATTGTGCTTTGCTTCTCTCTCATCTCTCTATAGACAAAAGTAAAGAGATTTACATTTATTGTTATTATTTATGTTAGTTATTCTATGTTAATAATCTATTCATCAAAAAAAAAAAAACATTGAAACAAAAGTCATGCATGGTTTCTACAAACATATTAAGCAACACAACTGTTTTCAACATTGTTAATAACAAGAAATGCTTCTTGAGCACTAAATAAGCATATTTGAATGATTTCTGATTATATAACTGAATTAAACTTTGCTATCAAAGATATGAATTACATTTTCAAATAAAATTGCAGTATAGAAGCAGCTTTTTCAATTTGTAATAATGTTACATAATATTACAGTTTTACTGTGTTTTGATGTAATAAATGCAACCTACTGTATCATAACAGAGCTCCTAAAGCTCCTACTGAAGCCTTACTTTTGAAGTCTAAGATGGATGGATGGATGGATAGATACACTACCTTTCAAAAACAGTACATATTTTATATGATATTTACATACAACATTTATGATATTACATTTTAGAAATAATCTAAATATGAATCTAGATTCACACACCTTTTTTTGCATCCACTGCATGCTTTGTCAACATGCAGGCCTTATGTAGTTTGGATGTTTGCAGTAGTGTTTGAGTATGTGTGCAAGGGAACAGCTGCCCTTG
This sequence comes from Carassius gibelio, assembly GCF_023724105.1. Classification (NCBI taxonomy): domain Eukaryota; kingdom Metazoa; phylum Chordata; class Actinopteri; order Cypriniformes; family Cyprinidae; genus Carassius; species Carassius gibelio. Next base: position 13,525,589 of record NC_068408.1, on the reverse strand, counting down.
TCACCTCTCCATCCGTAACAGAGCTGTCACCCGCTTTTAAATAGATCTGAGTGAATTAACACAGCGCTCCAGGTCGGGTCCACCGGGGCGCCGGTGACAGTAGCGGTGCCCTCCACTAACGCTGGTGGAGGAGGCTTTGGCACACTGACATGGCTGGCAGGGCCTGCCCAAAGTGACTCTACAGGGGCTGGATGCCAGCCAGTCAACTGAAGCCTGGCCAACAGCCCCAGCCCGGACGAAAGTGAAGCGCGGAGATGCCACTAGAGAACGCGAGAGCCAGCTTTTTCATTTAGCCGTCCAACTGTTTTCCCCTCTCCTCTCAATTGACAGAATAAATGCACCTGCCATTGTGTGATATTGGGCAGATTAGTTTTGGCTGTGATTGAAGAGTTGGTGTCAGAGTGGGACATCTCTAAGGGGACCCACCCAGGGTGGCGGGCTGCTGGGAGCTCTCGTTTGTACTAAATAACATCTTTCTGGCCAGCCATTGGTGTATTGATATTTTGGGCGATTATAGCTTGATAGTAAAGTTGATTTGGAAAGAATAATGGAGCAGGTAATTGGAGTGAGAGGACATTTGTATATTATTTCGAACAGCAAATTTTTGCCACAGAAATTATGAATTTATTTAATAGCTGAACAATATTTTCTGCAATTCCTCCATAGTCTTGAAAAACTAAATGAGCATTCCATGGTACTCTGGAATACATGACTCTGATTGGTTAATCATGGCATACAGAGAGGCCTGATGTCCACCATCATCTATTGCAACGCTCATCCAAGTAACTGAAATTAGCACTTCTTTCATGTCTTTCACATCACAGACTGGCTTTCTCTGTTTTTCATGAATACAAAAATGATTCCATCTTGCATTTCACTAGATTATATTGATTATACTTCTTCAGTTCTTTAGTTTTAATATTATTGTAAAATGGTTGTTGCTTTTTGTACATTGTAATGGTCTGTTTTTTGTTTTGTTTTTTCTTACTGGATGTTTGTAATAAGCAGCTAAAAATCTAATTACAATCTGTTTATTTATTTGGTGAGTAGGAGTGTAATAAGCATGGACATTGTCAAAAAAAAAAAAACTGTCATGCTTATTTAAGAACTTTAGAATTCTTGGAAAATATATATTAGGAACTATAGAAGGTGGACATTTTTATAATGATTTTCAAGCTATGTCAAGTTCAAAAATATTTTATCAGGCAGAATTAGCTATAAAAAGTAACAACTAATAAAAAAGCACAATTGACTAGAAAATTATGTAAATTAAGTGGTCTGACACTCTGAATAAAATTCAGTTATTGAAACATCTAATTATGAAATTATTTTATTGAATTTTTTATTTATATTTTGCCACTCACATTTTTGTAAATAAAGTTTAAAAATTAGCAGCTTCAGGGACCTTCAAATATTATCTTTGACCATGGGGAGTTTCAAGATGATCATCCTGTGGAATCTTCATAGTAATAATAAGTATAATAGGTTAAATATCACATATTATACAGTATAAACAATTAAGCAACCCTTACATGCATATTGAGAACACTTGCCCAGCAAGCATACCACTAAAACAATTATACTTTCCTGTCCTGTGACATCTTATTCTGATTCAGAATTTTCTGCGCTTAATTTAAATTTAATTGGACCGTACCCAACTGGCTCAGGTCAGTATAAAAAGAAAATCAGGAACATTAATCAAGGTAAAATTATCAGCTGATTAATCGGTGTTCTAATTATGGCACACTGTGTCTCTCTCTTTGTTCTGTTTTAATTACTGTACTTCATTGTCTTTTCCATATGGCCAGCATGTTTCTGCATTATGCCAGTGTCTCACAGCTCGGGGAGCCATTAGTACCCTGCCTGGTGCTGCTGTCGCAGCCCTTCTCTCATGCTACCTCCTTCATTTTTTCTGTGGGTGATGTTTGGAGGGTTTGTAGACACCGCAGCGATGGATGATTCCGTAAAGGGAAATCTGCAGTGATGTTGGTTCAGTCTGTAGACAGTCTGTAATGATGTTTGGCTGTTCTGTCGGCGGTCTGAAATGATAGCTGGGAGGTCTGCAGACAGGCCGTGGCGCTGCTGGGTGGATCTGTAGATGCGGTGCATGGCAGAGCGGCGTGGACTCAGCGTGTTAAGTGCGAGAATGGATGGGGATCTAATAAATTGTTGAATAAAACATGCTCTGTTGCCACGGGGGCGCAAAATTAGCGGAGCAAAGTGGTGATTAACCATCCTATCATACTTGCCATTGCAATTCCCAACTTCCTTTTCTATCCTTCTCTGAATCTCTTTCACAGTCCCTTTCAGCTTATCTCCCTCTTTTCCACTTTTGGAATTTATTTTACCCATCTTGTTCCTGGTCAAAAATGACTGTCCCAAAATGTTTAATATGTTTAAATCTCTCTTTATGCTATATCAACACCAGCTCTCTTTGTGGAACCAATTAATTGTAGGCCTCAGTGATCTAAACCTCAGTTTTTAAGTTAACATTAAGAGTTTTTAGAGATATTTTTTTCCCCCAACCAAAAGCAGAGGTAAATTAGGCAACACATTTTCAGAACATGAGTTTTTCTTCATTAAAAAAGAAAGAAAGAAAAAGAAAGAAAAGTTTACCTCTAAATTAAGTAATAGTAATTAAAAAACACACAATTCTACACAGAACGGGTAGCAACATGGAGGCAGGCATCTTGAGACCATATTTCCAGCTGAATGCTATTAACTTCTTATTCAGTAAACTTTCTATTATCGAACACTCGCTCACAGCATACATACATATAGAGCATTCCTCAGTGTCAATTGAAACCAAACTTTTGTGTGATTCTACATCCACACCACTTGGTGTCCCTATCCGAAACAAATTCTGTCCAGAGCAAAATACTGTAGTGCGTCTTTTAAACTAACATTTCTGTTGTAAAGGTTCTGTAATATACTGAGACTGAGTGGGCGGATATGTCTGTCTGTTGTAAGTGCTTGTAAATATTCAGGTCGACATGAAGGTATTGTGCAATAGCAGCATGTATTCACCAATAACCAAGCTGTACCTCTGTAAAGATCGACACTGATCATTTTGTGAACTGTTGCATCTGGTTAACATAAATTGAAGGTGTTTTTCTCTCTTAAAAATTCATGTGTTTTACAATGGTTTTGTACAAACACATTAACCTCTACAATATCTTGCACTTTTTCTGTTTTCTTTGAGTTTTTTTTTTCTTTTTCTAAAGGAGAGTTTTTACTATCTCCCTTCCTATCTGTGCCGTGCGGCGTGTTGGAATTAGACATCACTTAAGAATACTTACGCCAGTGTCTCGCTAGCGCATGAAACCTTTTTTCAATATGTAATTACTGGAACCGTACAAGTGTCTCATGCATATTCATGTGGATTTTAATTAAGCCCATCTCTTCACAGTTTGTGCCTTTGCCTCCTGAAAAGTTGCTTCCTCACACTCTGCAGGCTTCACACATGCAGAAACGCTCACAGGCATATTAGTATGTGTGTCCATCAGCCCGGAATGTACAAAATGCACAAAGCCACAGCAAAATGCATGGACATGAACACACACACATAGTGCAGGCTATAACAAGCGTGATGTTGTTGCTTTTTGTCATCCTTCACACATCTATCTTCCCTGGGTAGATACTTTGCATCTCTGCTTTGGGCGACTGTAAGTTTAGCCATTTTGTGATATCTACAGCTGTTCTGTTAGCCTAGAGAGAGACCGAGAGAGAAAGACAATCAAGCTCCGTGCAATGTTTTTAGCCCTGAGAGAGGAGAGACAGGCTCAGTAGCATATGCTTGTAGACAGATCAGAGACAGACAGTGCCGTGTGACTCATCAACAATTAAAATGGCCATAAATTATGTTAAGCGACAAGACTTGGGTCTGTTACCATGATAGAAAAATATCTCTTTCTCTCAACGATTGTGTAAAAAGCCACCTTACAGAAATATCCAAATTAGCGCTTGTTATAAATGGGCCGAGAGCTGTGATACTACTGACTGTGCACTCGTATGTTGTGATAGGTTTGGCAGTACAAACTCTATAAACACTTGAAGAACTCTTACACTTATTCTGTGGTGAAAACACACACACATGCTGATGATAAGGACAGGAGGGAGAAAATATGCTAGCATAAAGCCACTTGGCACTTTTCTATGACAACAATCCGCTGGGTTTCAGAAGGCCAACAGCGCCATCTATTGAGAAAGCAAAGGGTATGTAGCAAAAGGGAGAGGGAGACTTGGACAAACACCAACTCAGTAGGAATTCTCAGATAATAATCAGTTTCTTTGGGCTTGTGAAACTGGCTCATTAAGCCTCCTTTTTAACTGGAAATATAGGGAGTGATTAAAGCTGCATTACTGAGTGGGCACAAAATGGCTAACCTCCGGCCACCCACTGCTCCTAGGTGTCTGGCATGAGGTTCTGCACGCAGCGTAATGTCTTCACTTCGAGAGCGGCAAATCCATCACCTGCTTGTTTATCTACTTTCCTCTGGCAGCCTTATAAATCAGTGTTAAACCATCACACTGGCATATTTTTCTTTTAAATATCATTAAATGCAGTGGGCCAGACCTGTCAGTGGGCACACCGTCTCCTCACCCTCTTTGGGTTCAGCTCACTGTGATGGGCCAAAATAGGTCGAAACCTGGTGCCTTTCATTTAACCTTTAACTGACGCAAGATGGCAGATGATCTATGCTGGTAAAACTGAAATTTTTAAAGGGGTTGTTTACCCAAGAAAGAGCTTTGTCATATCATGATGTTGTGAAGGCTGTGTTGGTTGTTCTTTTCCATGCAGTTGGAAATGGGTACTGAGGCTTTTGAGCTTAAAAAAGGATGCAAAAACATCATAAAAGTACCATAGAATGTTAGTTTTTGGGTAAGCTAATCCTTTGCACATAGATGTTTATTAAAATTGGTGATTTATTTCCACTGGCAGAAACAGGTTTAGAGATGTCACTTGGGTTCGGCATTAGCATACGTAATTAAGGCTGGGGGGGGGGGGGGCATCTGGAATGGGGCGAAGCTGGTGTCATTGGGCATAATTGCTTCAGGAGGACATAATTGGGCCGTTGGTTGATTTTCAAAGGCTCATCTCTACGTTGTCGTGGACACAGCCTGTGGACTTTGGCCTGTTGCCAAGTAGGCTCTTAAAGAACACAGTATCTCTCTGTTTCTCTCTGTCTTTAAATGGAGGAAGAACACAATGAATCACTCAAGCAGGTGCTAAAGTCAACCTTGACTTTTACTCAACATAGTGTGCTGGAAAAACTGAAAGACTATCTTGTTTCTTTGTGTTCATGTGTGTGAAGATTTTTTTCCCCCCACTGCAGCTGATTTTTTAAATTCATTATTTTATTTTATTTTTGACATTAACTGTATTGGATTATTATTGCATTCGATCTAACATTAGAACATACACACAGAGCTATATGCTGTGTGTGTTTGAGTGGATAGTAAAATCTGAAATTTCGAAGGGAAAATAAATATATAAAATAGTAAATGATGTTTATCTGAAAGTGTAACAATGTAAACAGGTAAGCAGTAAGGGGCCACTCATCTGCTGGACAAGCGGCCTCGGCGCTTCACTCCATGGCGGTCTTCCTGGAGTCTGTACCGGACCCTGTGGCTTTCAAAGAGCTATGTAGCATGACCGACCTGGCTTTATGCGCCACCAAGATGACAGCTCAGGCGATCGGTAAATCCATGGCCAGTCTTTTGTTGCTTGAGCGCCACCTATGGTTGAGCTGCACCACTGACCTCCGCTGCCTGGTAATACCAAACTTTGCTAATTCGCAATGTTTCGTGGACAGAGTGTGGAAAGGCTTAATTGACACGCGTTTTCTTTCTCGTGGTGGTGGTGGTGGAGGGTTGGTGGTGCTTGTATGAAGTTTAAAGTCATTGGTTACCCGTAAGCCAATCACATAAAATTTGGTTATGACGTGTGTTATTCGCCGGCTCAGCCGCCTCAAACTTCCACTGTTAACACAGCAATGCAGCAGAAAAAAAAACCATCGAGCGAAATACCGGAGGGAACATGGCAGTTCACAATCACAATTATTGCCTTTCCCAGACTTTGGCCTCCCCAATTTCTAGCTAACAATTGGTAACAGTTGACAAATGTAACTTTTCCCAAAACCTGTTGGGACTCGGGAGTAGGGCCACAACTTCACCTCCATTAAAAATGTGAAACAAATACTCTTCTTATTCAGGCTTCAGTTGGCAAATGCTGGGAATATTCTCCACAACAGATTGAAAAGAATCCCGTATCTCCATGTCCATTTTTGGTTTTACCTAACCTAAACTACTATCCTAAATTTGACTCTTTGGGTCTACGTCACCGCTCTCAGCCCGCACTCTGTTCATTGATTGGCTGTTTTGGAGCTGGAGGAAAACTGGGAGATAGTTCGCTATCTCAGACTGAGTACAGAAGTGAACTGAAATTGAGCGGAAGTACAAAGTCTGACGTGGTCAGGCTACTGACCTCTAAGCCTGAGCCCTGATATCACTCCTGCTTGGCTAGACACTACCCATTCCCTAAGCACCAGTGACCCCGGCCCAAGGCAGTGCTGGTCCTGGCGTCTCAGGTGTCAACCTAATCCGCAGGACAGGAAGAGGGGGACCAGCATCTTTTGTGCCTCCAAGCACCCCGTTCACTTCCGGGGTGCCAATGGCAATGTGTTTGGGCTAAATACTGGTGAACCATTCAATTAGTGCCCGCACAACTTACCGGTTTTATAGGGAGAAAAATAAAACACAAACATTATCATAAAGACAAATTTCCTCTTCCACATTTCACGAGCGTTGGGTCCTTGCATGGCAGCCTGTCATCCAAACCAACCCAGCCACAGGCCTGGCAGACCATCCCCGGGGTGTCAAGATGGATTCTGGGGATAATAGAATGAAGTTATTCTCTGCAATTAGCTCAAAGACCCCCACGATTCTGTGGTGTGGTCTCCACCTCGGTTCAGAGTAAGAGCCACATAGCAAACTTCTGGCCCAGATCCGTGCCACACAATCACTTTTCCCTAGGCCCAAGTGTTGCAAAGAATGATGGCCCTGAAGTGTCCCAGAACTGGATAAAAGGCAAGGGCCACACATGGGCCATAACCAGCCCGAATCTCGGCCAGTCACCGTTAGCTGGCCCTGAACTGGGCCAAAACTGGTTTTATTATAGGTGCCAATTCTCAGCCTTAAGAAAACCAGCATCCCCAAGTCTGAGCCACACCTGAGCCTTATATAGCCCAGACCCATATAGTAAGCAGTTTTGGCACATATCTGGCCCCCATCAGGCCCGCATGGATTTCACGTGGGGCAGATGTGGGCCTGATCTGGGCTGACACTGCTTGCTGTCTGGTAATGTTCACACAAACTATGCCAATAAAGTACATTAAACTGAATAGAAAATCAGACTTAAAACCCACAAATCATGTAACTGTGCAATAAAAAAAAGTATTGCATTGATTTTTCGATTATTTTTTTTAAAAGAACAAATCAGCCAATGAAGAGTGAGTGTATAAAGTATACAGTCTTTAAGAGAAACGTAACAGATAGAAACATGCAACAATTTATGTTGTTAAACGCTGAAAATACTATCCTGATCCAATCCCTCAAGGTGCGTGTTTCTCATTTAAAACACACATCACACGGCAAACACGGCATGTCGCAATCTATGACAAAACTGGAGAGAGCCAATGAGCATTTGATTTCGCTGTTGTAAAACTTGTTGTAAAACTTCTTAACAGCACTTTTTTTAATTGTTTCTATAGTTACAGAGGAAGGAGATACTTTTAATTTAAGGATTCTAACATTATTTGTACCAAGAATTATAATATAAAATTGAATAAAATTATAATTAAGTGCAGTTTAATGTATTTGACTGATTTGCTTAATTTTGAAATGATAATGTTTCATTCTGTTTTAACTTGCTATTTCAAATACATTTTAACAATACTACACTTCATTAAAATGTATGTGATCATTTAACCATTATCATGCAATATTGTATTTATCTTGTTTATCATGGGTCACATAATATGCTGCCTGATATTAGCCTGATTTGGGCCGCATATTACCTGAATGATCTGGGCCACAGTCCTCTCACCTACAATCTGCCCTCATATTGTTTACCTGATCCACACCATGCCATCATTGCCACACATGGCCCAGCTCTGGCTAAAAGGGTACATGCCATTACCGACAGGAGGCCAACAGTGCCAGCTTGAGGCCACATTTGGGCCAAGTCCGTTTGCTATGTGGGGAGGTGATGAATTTGCTGGCGAAAGGAGCCTTAGAAATGGTTTCCCCAGCTCAGAGCGAGTCAGGCTTCTACAGCCGTTATTTCCTAGTCCCCAAAAGGAATAGCGGCCCAAAGCCCATCCTTGATCTCAGACACCTGAACTGCTCCCTCATGAAATGGCCATTCATGATGATTACATTGAAGCAGATCCTCTGCAAGTGTGCTCAGGGAACTGATTTTTTTTAACTGGATTTGAAAGATGCTAACTTTCACATCCAGATAGCCCCTCACCACAGGCAATTCTTGAGATTCGCCTTGCAAGGGAATGGCGTATCAGTACATGGTCCTTCCCATCGGACTGTCCCTAGCTCCCCACACTTTTATGAAGTGTATGGATGCTGCTCTTTCCCCGCTGATACAGATGGGAATCCGACTTTGCCAAGAGTGCACTGTCCCCCAGCCAATGGATTTAATTTCTGGGAACAGTTCTTGACTCAGACCTAATGAGGGTGGTAGTCACACCAGATCGTGCACTGGCTATTTGGCAGCTCGCAGCATCATTTGAAAATTGGAGCCATTCACCCTCTCAAGGAGTTTCAGAAGATGTTGGGCCTTATGGCCTCTGCACCTCCAGTAGCTGGACCTGCTTCCCATGCAGCCCTTTCAGTACTGGCTGAAATATTGAGTTCCGTCCCATACCTGGTGCCATGGACACATGTGTGTCAAGGTGAGCCAGGCCTGTGTAGCAGCCCTGGCCCCTTGGAAAGACTCTCAGTGGATGAATTGGGGCATGCCCCTGGGTATGGTCTTGACATACAATTGGTCGAATGAGGAGAGTTGGCTGCCTGGAAATGTTGCCAGACTTAAAGGGACACCACGTGCTTGTCTGCTTAGACAGCATGACAGTGGTGTCCTTTATAAAAATGCCAGGGTGGTCTCTCCTCAAAGCGCCTCTTCATTCACCGCCTCCTGGAATGGGCTCAGGTTAATTGCATTCACTAAGAGCAGCACATTTGCTGGGCAGATTGAACCAGGGAGCAGACATGTTATCCTGGAGCTATGTTTCTACAGAAGAGTGGATTCTCCACCCGCATAGAGATCAGAGGATCTGGGAGATCTTCGGCAAGACAGAGGTCTACAATTTTGCCTCAGAAGACAACTATCACTGCCCAAATTACTTGGCCCATGACTGGCCCAACCTCCTCCTTTATAAATCAAGGAGTGGAAACACAAGTTTCTGTTTGTGGCTCTGATCTGGATGACCAAGCACTGTTTCGAACACTGGCCCATTCCCTTGAAACGAGACCTTCTCTCTCAGGCAAACAGAGCGATATTGCACTCCCAGTCCGAACCGTGGGCTCTGCACCTCTGGCCTCTTGATGGGAGCCTGCGGACCTCCCCGAGAGCATACTAAACACAATATCTCAGGCTAGAGCACCCTCTACAAGGTCTGTCTTCTCTGCCTGGTGTATGACCCGCGGCACAGACCCAATTTCCTGTGACATATCTCTGACATTGTCCTTCCTGCAGGAGCTGTTGGATAAGGGTCGTTCCCCTTCCACGTTCAAGGTCTACGTAGTAGCCATAGCAGCCTCACACGCTGCTGTAGTTGGCCAGTCATTGGGCAGGAACAACCTAGTTGCTGAAGAGCCCTCTTTTTTCAAGGTGTGTGTGTGTGTGTGTGAGTGTGTGTGCATTCCATTGTTTTTCGGAATTTTTTAGTATATTATTAATCAGTTGTTTAGTTGTAAACATGATGGCTTTCTTCTTCTATGAGGGGGTTTGGCGCCACGGTTTCTTTGTTTCAAGGCAGAATGTTAAAGAACGTGGCACACACTTCTCCCAGAAATCCTGTATAATTCAACCAATCCGATGACAACTTTAAAAACTCCAGAAGCGTTTCCACTTTTGTGTTGCATATGCATCAGACGTTCAGTGGGCATGATGTCTGAGGCTGAGACTATCCCCTTAAAGCTGCAGTAGGGAACTTTTGATGCTCTAGCGGTTAATAAACAGAACTGCTTGCGTCTTGCGGAAGAACATTGTAGCCGGAGCTACTTCTCTCTGTTTATGTCTATGAAGAATCACAAAGGTACTGGGTTACTCCGTCGCGGTACCCCCAAAGCAATCTAAAATAGTCGGAATATGAACACTTATTATAGGTGTACCCTAGTGATTCAGGACAAGCTAAAATAACGGTTTGGAAAATGGATTCATGGTGTACTCGCTTATTATGTTCATTTTTCTACATTTTGAACACAAACAAAGTTACGGACCGCAGCTCTGATTGGTGGTTTTTTACCGGGAGCGGATGACTTTCTGCAAATGGCAATAGGACCACTGGGAGAAGCCAGAGGAGCTTGATTTTTTTCACAGATTATCTGTCTCATATTCTACTGTCAGGACATAATGACAGGTTTAATAAATATGTAAAAAAATATATTTTTACAAAAGTTCCCTACTGCAGCTTTAATGACAAGCGTCAGCATATTTAGTACTGTCTCTTTAAGAGACTGCACGCATCTGTTTTTCCTCAGTTCTTTACTTTTTACTTTAGACATAAGCAACTGTGTTTATATGTAAGTCTTGTGTGTTTTTGACTGTATATGCATAAACCGATGCGATACATATCTTAGTTCAGTAATTAGGTGCTGTTTGAGAGGCTTATAGTGTGCAAGCCGAGCACTTCAGGTGTACGCACTCGAAAAGCTCATCAGAACAGCACACATATAAAATGTTTAACTGACAAGACTTTACAGCAAATAATGTATTTTTGTGATTGTGAAATAGGGCAGTGTACTATGTGTGTAACTCTACCGCTGAGTTAACACTAAATGTATTTCGCCTTGCACAGTAAATTGAGAGGGAGGCGTCAAAACTGTACCCGATTCTATTAGGAAATAAAAAAAGACTATTAAAGAATACCCAAGACACATCCCTCATATTGGTTTGAATGAGGAAAAATGCAACACTTAGTATAGCCGCTCTATCGAACGAAGCCCGGCCTTTTGAACAAAAGTGCCAACCGCTAATCTGTAAAGTCAGCGCATCACTGCAGCTGCCATTAGAAGGCCGATTTGCTATAGAAACGGTCAACACTGAGACGTTTTAAAGCTTTTTAAGAAAAATAAACACCATTTATGATACAGTTGTTGTCAGATTTCTTTGGTGATTTAAAATATGAAATTTAATCATAAGCTTACTGAGCAGTTTTGGAGAATTTGATGCTTCCCCATTCAAAGAGATAGGAACTGCACTTGCATGCCCCAGTGGCATTTCAAAGTTAGCTGCTGAGTGAGAGACATGACTTGCCTGAAAGGAACTTTGCTACGATATTTCTCTAAAAACAGATCGTAGATACGATCCACGATCAAAAATTGTAGTATCACACACCTCTATTGTGTAGCATTATTAATAAAATGTAAGATAATGTATCTATTTAAAATAAATGAATCGACAGAATAAATTATTCAGCTGTGACATTTCTTTTTTCTGTGACATTTCAGATTTATTTAGAATTTGCACCCCATTTAAACTGATGTTTCAGGACTATTCATCATACTCATATTTCACTAAAACCTCATCAGTGTTGGCCAGCAAGTTAACATTACCTTGAAGACATATCTAAATTGGCACAATCTGCTATGTTCTATACCTCCCAGAAATCCAAATGGTGAGGTTTGTAAGGCATAATGACACATGATCAACAAAAATAGGCTGGAAGTGACAATTCTGTCAGCTGGCCCGAAACTTTCTCAAACTGGCCCAGAGCCATCCGTATTGTTGAGCCTCGTGTGTGTGGGTGGCGTGTTGTTGGAATGGTGTTATCGCACGCATTGTGATGTTATCAGCGTTCATGAAAGATGCAGCAGAGGACCAAAGCGCTCTCTACCTGAGGTGTTTTTCAGGCAACGAGGCCAGAAAAATGAAAAGATCAAGCTAAAGATTACTTTCCGAAGCCTTGAAGGTGGGGTCAGGCGATCAAACGATTGTGAAGATATGTATAGTTGTGCAGATGCGTATGTATCTCTTGGTGGCCTGTCCAATGTACAGGCCTTCCGGCTGGCGACCCGGTCCAAACATCGCGGCCTGACATTTTTTATCATCCGTCAGTGCAGAGCGAGATAAATCTGGCCTCCCGGCAGCCCTGGCAGCCTCCTGCTATCTTGTCACATTCCAGACAGTCGGGGTCGGTGGGCTGAGCCAAGCCAGGCCGGGCTGGGAGGGGAATCAGGGCCAGGTAATCCATTACTGTCCGGGGGCACGTCTCCGCACATACGGATTTAATATCAGCCTGCCGAGAGTTATGAGCCATCCCCATCCACAAACACATACCTGACTTATGCAAAACGACAGGCCCACAGCTGGTGGATTTGGGCCCACTGTATTTTCTCTCTTTTGTGAGTGTAAGGTGTTTTTTTCCTCCTTTCGCTCTGATGATTGGTGTCTTATCCTCTCCTACACTCCCAATCTCCTCCATGTCCTCTACCAGCAAAGGCTGGACTGCGTTCAGGAGGCGTGCAAATGGACTGCAGAGAAGCCTTCCATCCTGACCCATTTCCATGGGAAAGGCAAGGTGACCTGGCTACAGAAGTTCCCTGGCTCTTCCCTCGGAGGCCTGTGGCCCTGAGATTTATCTCCCAAGAGAATGTTCTCTCTTGAGAAGAACAGAGATACTGAGGCTCTGTGTAACTTTCTGTGGTTTCTTTTAGTAGCCACAGACAAACACATGCAGAAAAAGCCCCATGGCCAAAGACCATCAGCACGGATAGGCATGTCCTAGTTATAGCCCTTGTAATGTGAGGGCAAACTTTGTGCATGAGGAAGTGCTCAGGAAAAAGAGTGAGAATGTCTCAGGAGATGTATTTGTCCCACACTACAAAAGGACATGGAAGTGGATTTTATGGAAGCCCAAAAGTAAATTGTGAGATACAGTTCAAAATAAAATGTCAGATATACTGTAAAGTAACATTGTAAAAAAAAAAATAAATAAATAAATAAAAAAAAGAATAAAGGATATTGTGAATGTTTAAAATGTAAAAGACTAAATAAATGTGAAGATAATTGAGAAATAGGACCATCAAATATTTTTTAGATTAAATATGCACATTGTTAAATAATAATAATAATAATAAATAAAAATAAAAATGGCAATTGTGAATCGCAATTGCTAAAACATAAAGTTGTTGTAGATGTAAGGTTAAATTATGACAAAAAGTTGCAATTGTGAGGATATTGCCATTTAAAACTACTACAAACTGCAATAAAAAAAGTGTATGAGAATTTGCAGTTGTTAGAGATTGAACTATTTTTAAATGGTTACAACTTTATTTAAACTGATTTAAAGACTGCAATTTAGTTGCAATCTACAAGAAATTAAGAATTTAAGAAATGCATATTCAGTTATAAGAAATAAATTGGTGATAAATATTGTGGGTGATCAAAGTAACTATTTGAGATGAAAAAAATAATAATATGAGATTAATTGTTAGTGCAGTTGTACGAAATAAATAATACAGTAGCTAATAATAAAGTTGAGACGTCACATTTTATGAAAAAGTCACCATTGTGATATATAAAGTTATATATCATATATATATATATATATATATAAAGACATGAAGTTTACTTTGAGCTGGAAACAGGCTTCTATTAGTGAAAGAGTGAGAGAATAGGGTATTTTAACTAGTGAAACCAAAGCTGTCGTGGCAAATCACCTCGGTTTTCTCCAGAAAAAACACATCGGCTGCGGTCAGGGGGTCAGGGTCTGACTGTAGTGATGGGACTTTGACCTATAACGATAGAGGTTTTTTATAGATTTCAGCCAAATGTCAGACTTAATGCCAGCGCTTGACCCCACAAAAGGCCAATGAATGCCAAGGGGCAGCGACAGATGAAAATGAGATGAAAAAAAAATGCTTTAATAAATAATATGATTGCTTTTTAGTCAGCCCTGAAATGGGCTGTTGGCAAAGAAAACAAAGATATAAGTTATTACGTCCTCTGAGTGTGCTTTCAAACAACAGAAGTATCAGGCCTTGATGCATGGGCTGAAGGTTTGACAGTGAAAACATTTCCAATTAACCTTCAAATAAAAGACATCTTAATGAAATCTCTCGCTCTTCTAGGTTTTCCCTCTCCCTTTCTCTTTCTACTCCCATCTGTAGAGCTTATGGGAATCTTGAGGGTTACTATGGGACAGTAAATTTGTCATAGATCGGCAAGCCTTTCTTTTTACGGCACCATCATAACTTTTTTTCAGCATTCTTCCAGAATAAAGTGGAGAAAAAAAAAATGCCTGAGTAAGCTTAGCCTGCTGGGAAAAAGTTGGCTGATCCATCAAACCTGCTCTCGCTCTTGGCGCTACAGCCTTGTTAGCTAATTGATTATATGAAGTATGGGCATACAGCTACCTGAAAGGGATTTTCACCAACCCAGGTCTCATCTTATCTATGTTTTATCAGCTCAGCCTCATGCTTAAATCATAAACAAGAGTTTGAATGCAAACATAATGAATGTAGTAATGTGAAACTTGGATGTCATCACTATGGGATATGACCAGATGTGTGAGCGCTGCTGATTCAGGCATGCAAATCTCTCTCTCTCTCTCTTTTCCTTTCCCACTTGTCTCATCTATCTTTCCTGTTCCTTGTTTCATCCCACATTTTCTATTTTTTACCCTTTCTCTCCCACAACACAGTTCCTCCTCCTCACCTCTCTCTGGCCATGTACTCATAATTAAATACAGTTCTCACTCCACAGAGTGTGGATCTATCTATCTATCTATCTATCTATCTATCTATCTATCTATCTATCTATCTATCTATCTGTCTATCTGTCTATCTATCTATCTATCTATCTATCTATCTATCTATCTATCTATCTATCTATCTGTCTATCTGTCTGTCTGTCTGTCTGTCTGTCTGTCTGTCAGTCTAGCTAGCTGTCTAGTTTTGTCTAGTTTAATGCTTTTGTGTATCTCACTGTAGTACAAAGAAAAAAATGCAATATGCAGAATATACAGTACATTATTTTTTATTTTGGTAGTGTGTTACATATAAACAGAAAACATTTTTTTTTTTTTTTTTATGTGATGTCTCATATGTTGAAAGCATGTTCATAAGTTGTGAAGAGATGACAATTTCACAAAGAATCGATGCATCAGTTTTGATCAACAAGCCAAGTGCATTTAGTTATTTTGCTTATTTTTTCCTCAAAGGTGCAAAAACGAAATAAGAAATTCAAGCTTGGTGTGAACAAGGAACTGAATATTTAGATCATCTCCTTCAAGAATTGATCCAAAGCGATCGAGCATAACTGTTTCAAGAAAAACTGCCTCTGTTTGCATTGCTTTGCAACTTTGCATTGCTTTTGGTGCCGCTCTCTCTTTATCTTTTTTCTCACTGGACCGGAGGGATCGTTAAGAGCAAGCACTGCAGCTGGTGGATGTGTTGCTGTGTGCTGCATTCAGGTCTTTTTAAATAATGAATGAGGTGTGGTGCTGTCACAGGCTTTTGCCTACTGTTAAACGCTGCACTGACGGCTGGCACCGCGACTTGTTAAAGTGTTAGAGGCTCACACCTCCGGCAGGAATTTATGAGGGTCTCAAGAAACTTCCACCGTTATCCATTCTGATCAAGGCCACTCCAGAAATTCTCTCTCCCTCCCTCTCTCTCTTCTACCTCCAGTGTCTTGTTCTGTTCCTCCATCTAACGCACATCTCGCTTCCTCTCTGTCTGTTTCATCCCTCTCCCAGGCTCTCCATAGTTTTCAGAAGTACGTACGGTTTCCATCCATCATCTTGGTGTGAAAGAAAAATAATCAGCTTTTCCCCGCTCATTACATCACGGACTTGGACCAAATTTTGCATTTAGCCCTCGAGGGTGTGGAAGTGTGATGGTCCCAGGTATGATGGGATGTGTTCGTGGATGAGTGGAACGTGTGAATGGTGTGAAGACCGGGTGTCATTCAGAACAGGATGGGACGGAAGCTGTTAGTGTGCCCTTGTCTACCAAAGCCTCCCCTCCATCCTGGAGAAATAAGGGTCAGGAGTCAGTCAGAGCGGAGCAGCTAATAGAAGATTTATGACTCACTGAATATGCAGATCTGCTCACTGTGATTGACCACGATCCACACGCTGCCCTTGGGTACATCTTTGCATTTAGAGGAAGAGAGAACGAGAGGGGGATGACTGCTTGGGGGGGCCACGGAGGAACAGAGAAAAAGTGCAAAAGGAGAGGACAATGGAGAGAAAAATGCACTGGCAAATTAGGCAGCCTCTCATTTTCGAATAGTCCGACAGGATTGTACGAGCCCCGGCAGAAACAGCTATTAGTCATTTTTTCCGGGGGGGATGAAATCTTCCCGTTTTTTTTCCTCTTTGTTCTGTCTGCTCACTTCTTCCCTCATTTCAGGCAATTTGAACTCCATTTGCAAGAGTGCAGATTCTGCTCTGGAAAGCAGACGCGTTTTACTTTATTTGAAATATACATACAGGCATAATGAAGCTGAACCCTGACTGGGGCTCTGCCGTCATATAAGTGCTGGTAGTTTGCTGGCTCTCTGATGAATGTGTAGGTAAAAACCCAGCACGAGATGTCCATGCCGCTCGCCTGTCTAGGATGAGAGCATAGAGAAGGAGAAATTATATAGCGGGGCCTGGTCTGCCAAATGAATAGGCATACTGACAAATTGAATTGAGTTGCATCAGAGGGCCTCAATTTAATCTCCTAAGTCTTTTTCGCCCATTAAAAGAGTCATTCAGCGCCCATCACGGCTGCAGGTCCTACCACCCTGTGAGCTGCTCTTTATATTCTAGCTACTCATCTCTGCCATTTCAGCTTTGCGTCTGTGTTTTAAAGTGTCTGCGTGCATGTCCATTTGTGCAAGGTTTGATTTAATGATTTTGCGGTTGTGTAGAACTTCTTCTTTGTCACATCTGTTACATACAATATGTCCATATAACATATTAAATGCCCATCGGTAGCCTTACATGATAATAACATTGGTGGTTAGGAGACTGAGGAGGTGGAATCATTAATGGGATGACGTTAACCATATACATCCATGATGATGTGATACTACTTCCTTAATTGAGTGTTAAGTCTCAGACCATGATGAAAAATGGATCATGATTGAGTTTGTGACCAACACTGTAAGGAGAAATTAAATACTGTACCTGTCCATTGACATGCATGATGTTTCAGTGCCCCCTTCTGGTTAGATATTGGAACACCTGTACATCCTTTGAATAGCAAATATATAGGTAGTGCATGACAAATCCCATTTTGTTGGTTATTTTATAACACAAATCAATAATAATAATAATAATAATAATAATTAAAAGTGAATTAATAAATTTTTTTGTTGAATTTAACGTATTATTTATTTGTATGTAAAATATGGCGCAAATATTATATATAAGGGAAATTTTTGTTGCTTTTTTTATTGTAAATGTTGCTTTATTTACGGCAAATTGCTATTAAAAATAAAAAAGAGCATATGCAGGATACTTGGAAAAGGTTTCACTTCATTTCCCATCCTCTTAGAAAAGTGTCCCTTCCTCGTCTTCTTTCCTAATGGAGACAATATGAATTGCTCTGACATTTATCTTACACTAACAGCATCTCCGATTCCTTGCAGCTATAAAAGTCCAGCAGGTAAAGTTTATGTGGGTGTCTTAAGTGTATTACAAAGCATCTTTACAAATTGCATTAGTGAGTCATTGTCTTCTCTATGTTTTCAAACTGTCTTGATCCTCTGTGCTGGTGATAAACACGCCATACTTTCAGTTTCATCACTTGGCAAAGAAGCAGGCTGTATGTGGTCAGGTAAAGGAAAAGGATAAAGAAGAAAAGGATGAGAAAGATTAAAGTTGGAAGGGCAGGGAAAATATTTAATTCATTCATGCATTCATTTAATTTAGTCAAATATAATAATAATATATATATATATACATACATACATACATATACATATATATATATATATATATATATATATATATATATATATATATATATATATAATGTAAATAAAAACGTATTTTAAATGCAATTATATCTATCTATCTATCTATCTATCTATCTATCTACAGTATATATATATATATATATATATATATATATAAAATAAGCAAAATTGCATTTAAAATAAGTTTTTATTTACATAATATAATTTTATTCTGTGCATATTTATTATGTAAATAAATAAACAGTATGTTTATATGTCTATATTTATATTCATATAATTTATATTATAAATAAATAGTATTAGTATATATAAATTAAATGTAATTCAAGTAAAGCAAAAATAATAAAATAAAAATTGAATTGATCTTCTTTAGCATGTTTTGATATTTTGACTAGTAAATAATTTTTTTCTAAAGGATTTGAATAGGTTTATGTTTTCATGTGTTTTAAAGAGCAAAAAAGTGCTATCTAACAAAGCATTCCACCTTTGACCTTTGACCTTTTTTTTTTTTTTTGGCTTCTGTCGGTTGTGTAAAATGTGTGTGATGTGATGCTCCTTCCTCCCTTGCACTGTGTGTCCCTTCAAACGTGAGTGCGGCCCATAGGAGTCACCATGGGAGTTCTGAAGAGCATGCTTTGATAGTGTGTCAGAGCATATTACCTTCTGTGTGGAGGTGCCTTGGCACACAAAGCCACTTCCACTTCTGCCATCACCCCGCATATGTGCACAAGATTATAATTAATAAGCAGGCCCGTCAATCATACTTTAATAATAATAATTTAGCATTTAGGGGGCAGAGTGAGGTTATTGGCATCTGTGCCTTTGATGTGGAATATGAGCTGGCTAATAGGAAGGCGGTGATGCAGAAAGGAACGGAGGGAGAGGAATACTTGCCCCATTCAGCATCTGGATGTGGCTATCAACATGAGCAGCGAGCTTATGTGAGATGGACACATCTGCAAGAACCCATTATAGACACTAACAGCCTAGTAGATCGGTCATGCTGCGTTCCAAGAGTGCTGAATTGTCAGTTAAGCATCTTGTTACTTCATTATGTCACCAGGTAACAACATTTTTTTTTATCAACAAAGTCTTTATTATTTGATTATTTTTGGTCAACCAAATCATTCAAAATACAAAGTAACTAAACAAAGTAACTAAACAAGTGTTAAGTAATGCAACAAGTGACTGTCTTTAGGCTAATTTGAATCATTCACTTGACTGATTTGTTGAATTTATTCAAATCCTCCAGTGGTTCATTCAGGAATGCTTCTGTGGTGCAATGAGTAGCTCAGTCCACCTTGTTTGTAGGCGTACATGGACAAAAGCTGGCAATACTGTAACTAAAACATAACTAACTCAGTGTTTTCTTATCGTTTATTGAGCATTCAACAATACTGTTCCACATAGTAAATGGTTTTGGGCACTTGTGTTCAAATCAGTCTATTTTAAACATAAATTCAGGACATTCTCAAATGCTTAAAGGTAAACTATTTTGATGCAACTTGTTGTAACTTTTTTTGATGCAAAATTAACTATTAAAACGAGTCAATACAATATCAGTCCCACTTCTAAAACATGCTTTGTTTTAACCTGATTCACTATGGTTACCCTGATTTAAGTGTTTATATTTAAGATGTAGTGGGACGCTTTCAGCGAGATGAGAAATAGCAACACGAGTTATGCTAAATGTCAAACCACATAAACAAACAAATAAATAAATAAGGCTGAACAGAGGAGCTTCTGCTAGCAAAAAGAGAATGCGACAGAGCCTATAATAAAGCGAGAATTAACATTGATTTTCAGAGCAGTATACTTGAAATTTAAAGTGACGCAGAGATGCGGAGAGGCTTTTTTATTGAATGTACAAATTGCCATATGTAGCTCTTTGTAGCTCTTAATTATTTATTGAATGTTTTATGAGCAGTAGGATAATCTCTCTCTTTTTTAGTTATCTAGTTATGTTTTTTTTTTAACAGTTTATATTTATATATACTTCTATGTATATGATCTCTCTCAGAAACACACACATTGTATGCTTAGTGCAGGACTTTAACGTTAGCTAACAAAAGTAAACGTATAGATCTAAATAATTCAGTGTTGGTGAGTCTTGATGTTGTCCATTACTTGATTACAATCTACGCTGATCAACGTTTTGTCTGACAAATAGCAGAAGTGTGCAGACTTGTTTGAAAAGGATCATTTTTTTCAATTATGTTAAGTGAATCCTTGCAAAAATGAGTTAAACACAGAATTAGCTCTTACACGGTATTGTTATGGTGAAGTAAAATGAATAATCAAACTATGTAGCTGACCGTCTGTCTCAGTCTTTCTCTCTTTCTCGTTCACTGAGGTGACCATATTGCCATGGCCCTGTTCCACCATCCCTTATTACTCAGACACATCCGCTAATTGCAATCAAAATAACAAAACAACATATGTCAACACCCCAGAGATCACAGCACTGGTGTCCTGCAGTCACTGAAATGAAGAGTGATGGTTGACAAATGAGCGCTTGATTGGTTACATAAATTACTTTCAGTAGACGGAGCATCTCACCAGGCACTGCGAGCAAAGACTCATCATTAAGCTGGCTGCTGGAGAAAAGGACCAGGTGAAGAGAGAAAGAGTGGCAAAGACAAGAAAAATATAAGAAAGTGTACATTATAGGCAGTACAATGTATTTGTATTTGCGTAGATGCAGGAAATGTCAAATAAAACACAGGTGATATATATATATATATATATATATATATATATATATATATATATATATACACATATACATTTATTCAGCAAAACTGATTTTTATCTGATATTAAAGTACAAAGATACAAAACTGATATTAAAGACTTCTATTTTAAGTAAATGCTGTTCTGATTTATCAATAAATCCTGAATTAATATATATATATATATATATATATATATATATATATATATATATATATATATATATTATACATACATACATACATACATACATACATATTATACATACATATTATACATACATACATACATATGAGATGGTGTTCATTTACTTATTTATTTTGATGATGAGCATAAGAAACTTTTTTAAAAAGTAAAACACACACACACACACACACACACACACACACACACACACACATATATATATATATATATATATATAATCATGGGGTCCAATTTTGTGAATCTGTCATTTATTTCCATTCTGTACCTGGAATTAGTCGACGTTGAATAATCTCGTGTATTTTTAATATACACCAATAGGGGGCAGTAATGAGTTTTATTTGTTATCCAAGGTCAATTACAGTACACTGTATTGTTGCGATATAGTTGACTAATTTAATATGAGTCCATATGATGAGAGAGCGAGGAAAAAACGTTTTCTTGAAGTTTTCATGAGCCTGGAACTTGTGTGTAAACAAATGTCAGTGTGGAATTAGTCTAAATTATTTATTTGTTTATTTATGAGCGCTTTTCTCCTTTTTTCACCAATGCTCTGTGATCTCACTAACTGTCAGCAGAGGGCAGACGTGTCTCAGACGGAGTTTGATGTTGTGAGCCCCACTTTCTAAACCAGTAAGTAAAAGAATAGCAATATATAACCTGGATCATATATATTCTATGCTGTTTAGGCTATTCGACACTTTCTAAACTGCTGTCTTGATCTCTTTTAGTTTCTTATGAAATTCCATTATTCTTTATTTAAAAGAGAGGATTTAAGCTTAAACTGTAAGCAGTTAGTAGCCCTCCAGGATTTGTTAAACTAACTGCCTGCAGTCACCGTAAAGATTAGTTCGTTTCTGAATTTGCCTTTTAAAAACTGTTCAGAGTGCCTTTGATATGTCTTTATTAGAAATTCTTATTGATAAAATCAAACAGACTGACAGTAGCTACTTATTGTACTTCAATAAATAATGATTGGTTGGGATAGTAATCTTAATAGTGATCTTGCGCTGAGGACGGGCTGTCAGGCTTGTAGGCACAGAGAGATCCACAGACCTGACAGAACTAGTACAACTCAGAGGAGACACAGAGAGAGAAAAAGAAATTGGGTAAGGATGAAGGGATTTTAGGAAAGAAGTGATGAAAGAGCATGTAGTTAGTGTTTGTAGATCATAAACTCAATGATGAGCAGAAAAGTTTTATAGAGAGAGGAGAGGCACACCAATGAGACAGAGCAAAGAACGCAAACAAAATATGAAAACAGGACACGGTTAAATATTCTAATATGATAAATACTTGATTGCAATTTACAAAAGGAAAAATATGAAACATTTAAATAATAAACAAAGAGCTACATCAAAGACCAGAAAAATGGCCAGGATTGCCCAGAGGCCTGATATGACTGAATTGTTGGCCTTTCTTCATCCCGCTTTTCTCCAAATTCAAGTTATACACACTGACCCTGGCTTCATTCAATATCAAAATATTATGAAACCTTCTCAAAGTGTGGTCTTCATGTCAGCATCATCTTAATAATATGAGGCTGCACTTTTACCACAGCTGTTTGTAATCTCTATTTGTTAATGATTTATTTAGTTTTTTGATGCATCTTGCAGATAAAAAACAAAACTGCATTGCAAAACATCAAATTTGAATAATTTGTGTTGATCAATAATTCGTTTAAAATGATAAAATACCTATTTGCTTGTAACTTAAAATATTTATAATAAAAATACTGTCACCACAGTTAAGTGCTATTTTACTCGTATTGTTTTACTGGCATTTTAAAGTGCTGATGTTTATTTTATTTTTGAATGCACAAAATGTCCCTACTACCTGACAGTTATCACTGAAATAGGTGTCCTGAAATCACACCTGCCTCTTTGACAGCTCTAGGTTTGTAAACAGTGTGGATAACAGTAAGGGAACAGCCACGCTTTTTCTTGTTTTTCTTTTTTTTATCAGAAATGTTTTCAGCCTTTTTTTTTTTCTTTTTTTTTTTACACTTCAGTGACTGTCCTACTTCTGTCTCAAAAAAAAAAAAAAAAATGTCAGGGCACTTTTTCAGAGTTTAACTTTATTAAGTTTAGTATCACAACTCATCTCCTGCTACTCAGCCGGTTCATTGGAGATGGCATGTACTGTAACATGGTGTGACTGTAGTTCATGTGGCTTATAGAATGAAAGGAAAGCCCTGTTCTTATAGTGATAATTCTAAAGTGCCTAATAGTCCCAAGACAACGGTTCGGTAATTGATAACCCCTATATTGTGGTTTCTGTCGCCTAGCACTCAATCTAAATTGATTATCTTTGTCTGTTGAAGTGTCTGTCATAGAGTTCAGTAGCTCTGGCCTATTTCTGTTAGACATTTTGAAGCGTTTGAGTTCTCTGTTCATACAGCAGTCTCCTGGGCATTGGCTTTATGATGCAGTTACTCTATAAGGCTCTCTCTCTTTTTTTTTTTTTTTTTTTTTTGAAACACAAAGCATCCGGTGCAGGTTTAAACACTGTGCTTCAGTAAAAATTCTTGTGTGACTGTAGAAGAACTGAACCCATAAGCATGTTATATATTGTCTTTTGCTGGAATGTAATATCTGAGTTCTGAAATGTGTGAGCCATGTTGCAGGGGAAGCAGGTTCAGATCTGTTCTGCATGTACCAGTCTCCTTCTACCATGCATTCCCGTCATTACATATGAGAATTAGAATATAACTAGAATTATAACTTAATTTAATATGTCCTTAATGTTTTTTTTTTTTACATGAGTGTATTTAATATGACCACACACACTTTATTTTTTATTTTTTTATATAAACAAGTTAAACAAATCTGTCAGTTAAAGAAAATACTGTTTTCCAGTTGCGTCCTGTCAAAACAAACCTAAATATCCTATATGCAGTGTGTCTTCTGATCAGTGGTGTCAAAAGTACTGGCATTCATTACTCAAGTAGAAGTATAGATACTAGGGTTTAAAAAGACTTTTGTAGAAGTTGAAGTATCAACTCAAGCTTTTTACTCAAGTAAAAGTGTAAAAGTACTGGTTTAAAAAACTACTTAAAGTATAAAAGTAAAAGTAATGTAAGGGGAAAAAAATGCCATTAAGAACAAAAGCTTAGGCCGCACCACAGGGGCCTATTGTGCACTACCCCTCCTCAAAAAAACATTTTTCTAAAGGCCATAGGCCATAATGACTATAATGTTATATTAAAATGTTCATGTTGAAAAATTTGGGATGCACTAGGCTTCCTGTTTCAGCCGCATATATGAAAATACAAAAATGGTGTGCACATCCCAAACATCCAATTAGGACGCAGGTGCAAGACAACTAAATGATATAGACAAATAAAGAAGTGAAGTCTGAACACTGAAAACTACTGCTCCAGAGGAATTTAATCAAGCAACGTTTCGACCTTCAGGTCTTCCTCAGCCGCATATATGCCCATTTAAAATGAACGCACTTTAGTACAATGCAAATACATTAAAGGACTAGAGATATGATGACTAGTTGCCAATAAGTATTGTTATGGTGCAAAAAGTCAAACTTCAGAGGCTTGTCATCAATAACTTTTAATGGAATGTAAATGTACATCCAAGATTAGCTGCAGGAATCTGCGAGGGCAATGGACAAGAACATTGGTGCAGGCTTAGTAACAATTACACTTATATGGTTGTCTATTTACAGTAAACATTATAGTGCTGTCAAAATGAATGATTAATCCAAGTGATTAATCAAAAACTAAAATAGAAAAAGAAATCATAATCCTGATACTTTCTTGATTGATAGCTTCTTGTATTTGGTCCATACGTCTGCTATGTCCAGTGTTCGGGGGGGAATGAGTTACAAAGTTGGTATAGCCTACTTATCACAACATTGTCAATCGCATCGTCAATCGAAAACGCTAATTTATTAAAACGTCTCGCCACCGAACTACCTACAGTAGCTTAATTTGTGGAGGACGAAGAAAAAGCACTCATTTGGTAAATGAGCCAGTGAGAAATAATAACTTTTAAGTAGGGTCCAGTGCCTTTTCAATACTTTTAAAATGGTACCGGCTCCTAAACGGTGCCTGAACCAATACTTTAAAAAAAAGAACCACAAAAAAAACTATGGATAACTTTAAAGAACATTACAAATATTTAAAATAAATCCATAGCTTGTTGTGCAAGTTGTGCTTCCCTTAATCTAAGGCTAATAAATGTATTTCACAATCTGGGTCATTATTTAATACAAAACCACACATAATGTTTCTACTGTATCTCTGTCACTCACTCTGATATTTAGTTAAGATGAGTGCTGTCTGTCACTGTCTTTAATCAGTTCTGTGAATTACTGTATGGTCATTCTTTATAAAGTAGCAACAATGTCGTTTTTAAAATACAGTACTGTGCAAAAGTCTTATGGACAAATTAGTATTTTCTCCCCAAAAAGGGTTTTAAGCCAGTTATTTATATCTTTTGCTG
Organism: Carassius gibelio; assembly: GCF_023724105.1. Lineage (NCBI taxonomy): Eukaryota > Metazoa > Chordata > Actinopteri > Cypriniformes > Cyprinidae > Carassius > Carassius gibelio. The sequence continues at coordinate 13,499,979 of NC_068408.1, read as the reverse complement.
TAGTGTGTCAGTAGGAAATATCAGTTTGCCATTAATTTTAATAATAATCTAGTGCGATTTTGAATGCACAAGCAGTCTGACAACGGCAAAATGAATGTTTGGAAATGTAAACTGATATTTTATACTGACACACTACAGCAAAATATATAAATAACTGTCCGAACACCATTCTTTTAAGTGAAAATACTAACGTGTCTAAGACTTTTGCACAGTAGTGTATGTATAAAGTACGTATGATTAAATTAAGTATATTTAAATAAGTGTAATTAAAGTATGTGTTCGTTCATATGTGTTAAGGGCTAGATTTTCGCTGGAGGAAACGGCTGTGGTGTGATGAGCGAAAACTTTACAGATGAGAAACCGACTGCTACCTCGTGACCTTTTGTAAACTGTATTTATGACAAAGAACTGCACAGATATGGATATTCTAACAATCTATCGATAAACACACACCTTGTGTCCTCTGTTTGTTTAAGTGCGCATGCGCTGCTCCGTTCGCGGTCTGCGCCTCTGCGGATTGAAGAGCGCGCTGAAAGACGGGAGGAGACCGGTCTGACGCTGGTTTCATGTGAAATTTAAGCGGACTGACTCTGAGGCGATCGGATACCGCTTCCATACCCAACCCTACTTTTAAGAAATATATTTTTTGATAAACGAACCCAAAACTGTCTGTCCTGGCTGGACTGTGATGTGATTTGTGTCACGTGCAGGTGCGATGGATCGCGTACAAACCAATAGGGTGTCGGAATGGTATATGTTAATACTTCTCATCCAACCACAATCAAATTCACTCCATCCGGATGGCGCGATTTATCTGGATAAGTTTTTTTTTTTTTTTTTTTTTTTTTTGAATGATGACAAGCCGGAATGAAAACAAGCCGAAATGAAATAGCAGTAACGAAGCTATTTTTAAAATGTAAGGAGTAGAAAGTACAGATACTTGCCTGAAAATGTAAGGAGTAGAAGTAAAAAGTCGGCTGAAAAATAATCACTCAAGTAAAGTATAGATACCCCAAATTTCTACTTAAGTACAGTAACGAAGTATTTGTACTTCGTTACTTGACACCTCTGCTTCTGATGTCAGTTTAACATGTTTAAGGATTGTTAAATATTTTTGCTGGGAAACAATTAATGAAAGACTAATTAAATTACATTTATAAGCACTATATTTATTGTTGGGTTAATTCGGTTTATACCAGTATCTGCATTTAGTATTTAGTAATGCATGTGTGTTTGAAGGTATTAATGCATAAGTGTGAATCTGTTAGTGTATATGTTTTGTAGTATGGCAGGGATAATTGGATCATTCAGGGGAAAGGACAAGTTGATGGACAGCAGTTTAAAAAGACAAAGATTGCACTAGATGGGATTTCAAAGAGCAGAGAATCTATAGCTGCATGAGTTAAGACAGACCTGGTCACAGGCTGCCAGCAAGCGCCTGGCACTCGGCCCATCTCCTCTATTAGTGAAAGAGTGGCTTACAGCTACAAAACTGAGAGGATGTGCTATTTCTCACTTCAACAGAAAGAGACCACAGAGCACTGAGATAAACCACAATCAGATGCAGCATAGAAGAGAGAAGACATTTTAAAGTATCCTTCTAAGGAATTTATCCAGATCTTTACATTTATGTTCATGCCTGATGGCCACCATTTACTGTAGTAAAATTAGGAATGAGGATTTGGGATGCCTTTAAGCTTTCACGTTAACTAGTGAACAGTTAGCAATAATTGCCTAAATAATTTTTATTTTCTAATATGAAGTGCATGCCTCAATGGTATGCATATTATATATCATAACACACACACACACACACACACACACACACACACACACACACACACACATATATATATATATATATATATATATATATATATATATATATATATATATATATATATATATATTCATATTGGATAAAATATTATAAATAAACAATATTAATTAAAGTTGTTGTATCATAAAATTACATGTACAATAAGGGTGAATTTTATACTTTAGTACTTTAGTTTGAGCATATGTTGACTCTTTTCAACATAATATATATATATATATATATATATATATATATATATATATATATATATATATATATTATTATTATTATTATTATTATATATCAGCTCAATGGAGACTGAATAATCAAAATTTCACTCTTTTTTAATTTATTTAGATCATCGCTAATTTATTGAGTGCTTGAGTTTGTCTTTGTGTGTGTGTGTGGTTTAATTGTAAGAACAGTAGATGGCAGCATGGCTTACTATTAGGAAGACTGTAAACTCCTCATCCATGATCCATGTTCCTCTGTCAAATGGTAAGATTCCCCAGGGCTACATGGGAATCGCAAAGAATGATGTCATCCGAATGGCGAATAAAAAAAAAAAGCTAGATTCCCGTTCTATCTATTCCCCCACAATTCTAAATGAAATCAATGTGAAAGATCTATACCAATGTAATATTATTATGGAACATGAGCATACATTTGATCATTTCATTGTGTTTTTCTAGCAGAAATGTATGAAAAAATGGTTTAAATAAGCAATAAGTAATTGAATCAGAAGGGCATAATTGATTCAGTAATGTTGGCTGCAGGGTGGACTGACTGATTTCATACCCTGCCAGGAGAGTAAAACACAGAGTTTTATAGCATAGATCGGCTTTAAACTATCATAAATAAGCAGTTTTATTCCCTTTAAGCTTTCAGAGTGATGGATTTCACCCAGTGCTTCATTTGTCATTTAAAGTGGAACAATTCAAGGTACAATTCAGGGAACAGTTGCTTTAGGGCAGTTAAATTTTAATTATTAAATAAACATCATAAAAAATTAGTCATAATTTGATGTAGGCCTACTCTCCAAGCACTTCAGCACTGATGAATTCGAGACTGACTGGACAATTGTTTTCTTCCATGAGTAAACAATTATTTGGATGCATATAACTGGAGTAAAGTGCTTTTTATAACATTTTTTTTCAATCTTACCACAGATACCAAATGGAAATATTAGGTTGAATGTCAACAATGCGATGATTTCAGGGCAGACAGGGAGTTTGAGACAAAGCCAAGGGTAAAAATCTAATACATCTCAAAATTCTTCTTAATTCATCTAAAAAAAATCCCAGACCTGTTCTTGCAATGTTTCTATCATCTGTTGGGTGGATCAATGTTGGAATGTCTGTTTCGGTCCAGGGTGGAAGAAAAGTAAGCCGGCAGCTGTGGAGTGATGGACCATTATCCCAGATCAAAGCAGGGCTCAGCAGGAACGGCACAAGAAAACACAGTAAGCCTGCTATATTAGGTAAATATGCCCTTGACATATTACAGGCTTATGGAGTATTGAAATGCTCACATAAAGATAGAAGTCTTTAAATCATGTTCGCATTAAACATCCCTAGTCACTTACCTATGGGTAATAACAGTAAAAAGTGGTTTGTGACTTTTAGAAAAACAGTTTTAAGTACAATATTATATGACTCCAGTGACAATTACCACAGTAAACAATTCTTCTGCTAAGTAATGTAGTTACATGGTCATTTTCAGTCTTCTAAACTAATTGAGGTTTGTTCTGAGAGCAATAATACATTCTGCCTACTGTATCTTTGTTTATGCATTTCAGACAGTTAGTTTGTGGTGGATATTGATGGAGTCATTGAATTATTCACTCAAACAATTAAACGATGATTCATTCAGTTATGCTGCTACTGTGTTGTTGTTTAATGATGTTATAGTTAATAGTGCAACAGTCTGGCACCAGAAGTAAAAATACATTTCATTTTCTCTATTGGAGAATTGATTTTATTGTCAACTTATAAAGCTTTAAAGTCAGACCTACTGTGAGCTATAGGAATGTTAGTCGATGGTATGCTGTTGCTGAAGCCATCAGACCACATTTTTAACTTAATTTTAAATTAGAGCAGAATTCCTGGTGAAAAATTATTATCACCCATGATTCTGCAAGAGAAATTCCATCCCCATCAGATGATCAAAACAAGTAAATCTCACCCGAAGGCTACCATTCAAAATTGCATTCAGAGTAGGTCGTTCTTTTAAGTAATAACTACGGTATGCATCCATAAAAAAATCTTTCTTTACAGAAGTTGGTGGACACTGTTGCAGTCTACTGAAAATACTCAAAGTACCTCCCTGGCAATATTGTGTTAAAAAATGTAAGTTACTCTGTATAAACTTTTTTTAAACTGCAATATCACTCTTACAGTCGTGCTGATGATGGAAATATCTGGTGTTCCACATAACATTCTTTTTTTCTTATATAACTTTAACCCCTTATGTGGGTTTTACTATATGAGAGACAGGCAGGAATTCAACGACCTTAGAGACTTGATGGATGGAGGCCTTTCCTGATGTGGCAGCACTAAGAAACAAGAGTTCCACTTCACATAGAATCAGAGGACTGGGGCTTCAAGATTGTTAACCCCCTGTTGCCTTGTTGACTTTACATTAGGTACTCGGAGGAGCAGCTGGAGGACATAACCTTGACATGATATCGTCAGCAGCTCAGCATATTCACACAATGCAACAGGCAGAGAGATAGTGAAGCAATGACTGCAAGGCACTGGAACAGCTGAGGTTAAGTACTGTAGTATAAAATGATTTGATGTTCCTCTCTCATGCCTACAGTGCCCTGTTTTCAATCTGTCACTCAAGCATGAATCTACGAGGCAGGGGCTGAGAGTTGGGCAAGACTGCGTCTGTCATTTTACCAAGTGTCTCTTGCCCTTGTACTCTATTAGTTTATCAGCGAGTCTCATATGGAGTGGTAATCGTTACCAGCATATTGGAGTGATTTCTTTTAGACTCAGTGAGAGAGATCAATTCTGTTTGTCATTCCTCCCTGCCCACTCCTCCATCTTGGAGGATGTGTGTGTGTGTGTGTGTTTGTTTGTGTGTATATGTACAAAGCCCAGGGGTACATGGAAAAGGAAACAAAAATATGATGGAGGAAAACTTTGTTTTTTCTCTTGCAATGCATTACCATAAGAAACTGAGTTTATTTGCAAATGCTCTGAAGTATAGTTTTTCCTTCCATCTCATATTATTTCCATCACAAAAGTATTGCAAGTATTACATTGAAGACAGTGGGGCTCATTCAATAAGTATGGAATGCACAAATTTGTGTGTGAAATCTGCATATGAATGATTTAATGAACAAATCGTTATTCGCCAATAACTTATAATAAAATGTATACTAAATAAAAATAAATAAATAAAAAATGTAGTAACACCTCTGGATTGATCGATTTTATGGATATCGGTGTAAGTCATTTTGAAAACCTAATAAAATATTTTAAGAGTATTTAAAGAAAGTTTTTGTCAGAGCCCTTGATATTATTCATTTTGACATTAATTTTCATTTTTAGACCAGACATACATATTGGTTTAAAATATCTGTTATCGGTCTTCTTGATCTGTAATAATTGGTATCAGCACCAACCCTGAATAACACTTATCAGTCAACCACATGTACACACACATAGACACACACACACACACACACACACACACACACACACAAACATAGCCTTACAAATGTGTTAGATAAAATTTTATACAAAGATATTACATAGTATACAATATTTTTCATAAAAACCGTAAAAGAGTAAGAAAAGATATCTTAGCTTGAGCTGTGAGGTTTTTCCTGCTGAAAATACTTTGAAAAAGTTATGTGAGCATTTTTAGATAATGAGTTCAAATTTGTGCAATTTCTCGATTTCTGTCTTTTACCTTCTTATTTCCTCTCTCCTTCACGCTTGTGTAATTGTTGATCATGACATGACCTCTGGTCTCCGTGGAGACATGTTCTTCAAGACCTTTGTGTGTGCATGTTGTGCAGAGGAACTCGGCTGATGAGGCAGTAGCCTAATGTCTTCTGAAATACTATAAGCATTTCAAAACTGGCTTAATAGCAACAGAGATTTGTTTGTGTTAATGTATTATTCATTTAATTTCATGTTTTTGTGTCTGGTGATGCTAATTTGCTAATTCTCCACATGCTGTATTATCCTGTAGGCTAAGTGGTCTTGTTTTTCACATACTGTATATGAAAAGTGTGAGTTTTAAAGAGAGGGAAGGCAAAATGAAACGGTCCCTTGAGTTCTCCTTCTGTGCTATTGGAAAGGGAGGAGAAAATTAGCATGCAGTGGATGGTTGCAGCTTTTTTATTTAATTATTTTTTTTTCCATTACGATGGAACTTAGAAACCATGTTTCATTGAAAGATAAATGTATTTGAGACTTTAAAAAATATAAGATGACATTGATTTTAATTTCTTGTACACCGTGTTGCTATGTTAGAGTAAATACTTCACTTCATGAATGTTTTATTTACTCTATTGTAGATACTAATCATTTTATTTTATAGTTACAGTAAAGCAGTTAGTTTTAGACCTATATTTTACATTATATATGTTTTGTCACAGAGCCAACAATATTCTTAGCATAAATTTGCATATTAATTATATTGGACCAATAATACTATAAATTACTGAGAGATGCTGATATCGATTGTAAAATGTTTGATAACTTCAGCAGCTCATTTCTTACCTGTCTTTTGTGTTTTCATACCCACAACTTTTAAAACATTCTAGCTGCCACATTCTCACACTTGCTGACTTAGAGAGTAACCAGTGGTCTAATAGCAAATCACTGTATTGCTGATAGCTTGCTGCCTTGAAGAACTTTGGAGCTCTTTACTTATAACTGAGGCTGGATATATGTGGTTAATGAGGCCTGAGATGTTTCTGTGGATGCTGTTGTTTGTTCATATTTATATTCACTAGTTTAAAAAAATGGATGATGGCAGACAGTGCTGAAATTGCTAACCATACTGTCACGGTTGCATTCATTTGGACTGAGTGGCTGAGTGATACTGCTACTGTAGTTTAGCTTTCAGTGATATATTTAGATATTTACCGCTTAGTACTGAAATTATACTGCATTGAAGACATATAGGCCAATGTTATCAAGTTGTTCAAGCATCTTTCTCTTTTGACAAAATAAAGTGACATTTTGGGAGTTCCATAAGTATCTGTGTAGGTTTGAAGCACATCTCCAGTGTGATTAAAAGCTTTGATTAAGAATATTTAATTCTGTAAAGAACTTTCGCCGTACAGCAGACTACAAAATAAATGAGCAAGGCTCCATCATCGAAACATCACAAAAAAACTCTAAAGGCGATTACATTCACACTACAAAGTGAGTTTTTTTTCTCTTTTTTCTGCTGTGAAAACCCATATTTACTCATATGCTGATATAAATCCAGTCAGTGTGGCATAATTTATTTATCTTATTTTAATGATACACAGAAGTGTGAGTTTATATCTACTGTACAAAACATCTAGACTGGCATTGCATTGTGATGTGTGAGTCTGTATGGACTATACACTAGAACAGGTCACCATTCTCTTATTAAAGGAGGTTTAACCTCTATTTGTCTGTCTGTTGCTCACTTTTTTATTTTCTGATCATGCAAGCTCAGTCCCTCATTCTTTTTCTCCTCCATCCTCTGACTTACAAAATAGATGGAAACAGGGGAATTGCTGATCAGGAGGCGTCAGTATTGATCTGAGGGTTCATGAATATGAAAAGTCCAGGCAAACACACACAACTTGTTTCAGCACTGTCTGAAGATTTATAAATATATATATATATATATAAATATATATATATATATATATATATATATATATATATATAAATAAATATATATATATATATATATATATATATATATATATATATATATATATATATATATATATATATATATAATTTTTTTTTTCATCTCTTTCTTTCTTTTTTTATTTTTGTCATGCTTTGCATTGGCATTTGTAAAGGCCATGTTTCTAATCACGTCAGCGGATTTGTTTTCCTCATTTGTGCAGTTGGTGTACATGTGTTTTGTATAATGTACACACGCCCCTTCATGTGTGTGTCTGTTCCTGCAGCATCAAAGCAGCTTGGTGAGATTAGAGGCAGAGAATGAACTAAGGCCGGACCAGAATGTTCAATTATTCGAATATGCGCTCGGTGTGTTGGCATTCGATTATTCGATTTTGAAATTCAAATAATCTTTTTTTTTCTTTCTTTTTTTTTACACCTGACTTCCCCCGCGAAATGGTCTTCATTCGTGTTTAAAAGTAGCCAGGTTTTTTTTCTACTTTCAGAACAGTTCTAAGGACTGTCAGGTATGGTTACAGTTGTATTTCCACGTGAGCCTGGTACCTCATGACACAATTACAAACCGTTCTCGGCACAGTTAGACAGCCATGCTTTTAGAGTGCATGACGTCACCACTCTGTGGAGGAAACATTTGTGCTTATTGATATTATACCCGTCGTCGCCTTCTGTTTTTTATATTTTTTTCACGTCAAATTTTATTGAACGAAGTAAACATCAGGTAAAAAATTAGAAATGTCTGATCATCGTCCATATCGCTGGTTATATTACACAACCAAGGCAACGACTGACGCATTTGTATTGCATTCCAAAGAGCTCTGTTATAAGAGCACAGTGGAGAATGAAACCGTATCTGTGCTGACTGGCCCGGATTGGCACGGAATGGAATGGTTAATAAGTACTGTTCGGGCCGATAGTGGAAAAGCGGCTTATGAGTCACCCATGAGTGAACATCATGATTCAGTTCATCTGGAAGAGAAGACAAAAATGCCGAAGACCTCAGCTGTGTGGGAGCACTTTAAACTGTGTGAGGACAAGACAAAGGCAGTGCGAGATATGCGATTTGAAACTGTCCTACCACAACACCACATCAAGTTTGAAAAATCACCTCATGGGTTCTGTAAGTAGTACGCCTATAGTATATTGTTGGTGTAAAAAAAACGAGCTGCTTTTAACCTCCATGTTAATCAGTGATTTTACACACGATAAAAACACACACTTAATTTTCTTGGAAAATACATGTGAATATGGCAGTCATAAAAAAGCTTAATAATAATATGTCTATATTAAAAGTATCGCATGTGAAGTCGATTGAATGAACGGTTCTCGCCATAATATAAATGCAAACGGACAGACAGACACACAGTGATTACTGCCTTTATTAGAGAGAAGAATATGTTTAGCCCCTCCCTCCGTAGCTTTGATTACTACCAAAGCTTCGAAGCTCAAAAGCGGTATTCGGACCAGACCTAGGATGAACACATCATTTACTGTTTTTACATGCACATGAATATTTAGCATTTAATCAGAATTTAATCACATTAAAGTTATGTATGCAAAAAACGAAAGTCTCAAACCCAAAGGTATTCTTTGTAAAAGTTAAGACTTGTCCACACCTTTCTAAAACACCTAATTTAAACATGCCCCCACATATCTACATCACTGTGTTGGACGGTTTGCACAACACTGCCAAAATGTTTATGCAACGAAAGATGGCATAACTTTTATTCTCACTGTTTTATTGTTGCCACCACCACCATGTCGTGGAGACGCTTTGCGTTTCAAAATATGGAAAGAGGCATAACATTTCTGTCACACCCTTGAAGTGTTCGTCCAATCACAATGCACTGGATTGCTGGATTACCAATCAGAGCACACCCCACTTTTCAGAAAGAAGAGTTTTGTAGAAATCAATGCATTTCAGAAAGGCGGGACAGAGAGGAGCAACAATAGTGTATGTTATGTGGAAAATAATGTATTTTTAATCTTAAACCACTTAATCCACATTGCATTACACCAAGTATACAAATTAATGTTATTTTTAGCATCGTCACATGACCCATTAAAACATTTTAACCTGATTGCTATAATAAGAAGAACTGTGGCAGCATCTCCAAGATACTTCAAGAAACCTTCCTGCAAAGCAACAGTAATGTTAAAAGTTTTAGGCACTTATGTAAAAATGCTGTAAAATGAGGATGCTGTCAAAAATAATGTAATAAATACATTTTCTTTATCAATTAACTTCTATTAACTATATTAAATCAACATTTTTTGTGTTTCTTATAGCATCTTTGAGACGTTGCCACAGTTCTTCTGGATTTATTCTGTCTCAGGCTATGTTTACATGACAACAATGTAGTCAAACACTGTAAAGTTTTTCCCTTGTGTTTTAAAAAGTTTCATATATACACGACAATGTTTTCACAATGTTTTGCATTTACCCATATCTGCGACACTGGCAAAAACACGTATGCCAGGCCAGTAGTTGGCACTGTCACCTTGTTAGTAAACAGAAGTGATAATTATATGTTGTATACGATGCGTCTCTGCTGTTGGTTGTAATATTGGTGAAGTAAATCAACAATTGAAGAAACATTAGCAAACTCTTGAGCAGTAACAACAGCATGTACTCCACCATTGTTGTGTATTTGTTCGTACTTGCCTTTATAATCAACACGTACTGTGCATGTCTACATACCTATCACATACTACGCACGTGCATGACATCACCGTTTTCAAAGATTCCCATTATGGACGTTACACAGAAACAGTAATGGTGGCCTTTTCAAAAACTTGCACTTTGAACCCTGTTTTTAAAAATATGTGTTTTTAGTCACCAAAACACTGTTGTCGTGTAAACCAACAGGCAAAACGCCTACAAAGTTTACAATTTTTGGCTTAAAATGTTGTATTGTAAACGGCCCCTTAGTTGGCTGTCTGACACCTTGTGCAAAAAAAAAACAAAAAAAAAAAAACAACAACAACTCTTTATTTATTTCATGTTACACACTTCCTTCTGACACACTACATCAAATGATAGAAATAACTGACTTAAAACCATTTTTTAGCTGGTGAAAATATTAGTGTTCTAATAATTTTGGCCACCACTGTATTTACTGTAATAATTATCTTTATGGTTATCTTTCTTGATCTGAATGGGCATTTAATCAGAATTCTTATTTAGAATATCCACCTGAACATTCATTTTCATCAGCACATGTCCAAACAAAGGCAGTTCTGAATGACATTGGGCATAGACTTTAGATCTTTTTTTTTTTTTTCAATCATCACTATTGTGTGTTTATATTGAGGGATAAATGTACTGTAGCATGATAAATGTAGTATAACTCCCTACTAAAAATATAACTTTATAGGTTTTTTGTTGTTGTTATTTATTTGAGTAATGCTATGCTGTTATTGGTATATATATATATATATATATATATATATATATATATATATATATATATATATATTTATTTATTTATTTATTTATTTTTTTTTTATTTTACTTTTTTCAAAAGCATACACTATTGTGTTGAAACAAAGGGAATTCTGAGTGATATTAGATATAGACTATGTCATTTTTACAATTCATCAGTGTTGTGTGCTATGTTCAGGACATAAAATGAGAATTAATATACTGATGAAATTACCAGAATGACTAAAGTGCAGCATAATAAATAGTTCCAGCAGGTTACTCTCTGGTCTGTGTTTACTAGGTAGTTTGTGTAACTTTCCAGGGTATAATGACATCATATAGTGAGGTGACTCACGCTGACCTCTGAGACACATTGTCATCGGATGCTCACAGGCCCAGCAGCGGTCACAAAATTCAGAGCAGACATATGGCCATGCTGTGCCCTACCAAATGCTCAGAGAGAGGTTTAGGCCCTGCTCCAGGAAACCCAAGCCAGTTACTCTGGGCATCTGACCCCTATTGCAGCTCGACGTATTACGCTGATTGGTCAGGAGAACAGAAGGGTCACCGGAATGGCCACAGGGCCCAGAGCTCCGGCCTGTTAACTGTGATTCACTCATTACAGAAGCACTGTTTAGACCCGCAGAGGGAGGGAAGGAGGGAGGGATAACCTAGAGCAAACCACAGAGAAAGGAAAAGAGAGACAGAGCGAGGGGACAGAAGAACAGACAGATGGGTCACCGGAAGGGCTACCAACTGCACAGCTTTGACCTGTTTACAGTCATTAACTTATTACACAAACACTGTTCAGACAGTAGGATTTTGTTTTACAGGGAGGAGAACTAGGCTTTTCTTCTGTTTGCATAAAACAATTACTGATTTTAACCAATACTGTAAATTCAAGACATACTAGCACACTGCTAGTCTAACGAATTTTGCGGTGTACAGTATATTTGTCTGTATGATGACCTGCTATGTTTGCCAAAATGTGCACTATATAGCAGACCATACTATAGTATAATATATATACAGTGTTTATATATATTCCACAATGCAATGCACTCGACTTGATCTTTTATTTCTATGAATGAGCCTGGAATAATTACCTGAGGTATTTGACTTGTTCTTTTACACATTTTAAGTTTTTATGCAAAACTGAAATAAAAATGGAAATTCACTTTATTTTCCTCCAAGATTCTAGCTGGATGCTACACATGTGCAATATAATAAAATTATGTGAAAACAATGTAGCATATAATTATTAATCATTCTTAAATATTAGCTAGATTGTTCAAAATATTTTATATATATATACTTGAAACTAACTGATGATGTGTCTGACATTCTGTTTTACATTATTTGTTTTTATTTTATATTATTGCCGTGAATAATGCAACATTCATTTTGAATGTGAAAAATGTATTAATATGATTGTAACAGAAAATGTGTGGCTCATTTTCGCTCTCAGTCAGACATGCTCATAATAATTTACAACTTGTGCTGAGGTTGCTTTTAAAATGCATAATAGGTAATACAAAAGAGACCTATTCTCAGAAGCTCACTCACACATAAACACACAATCTATAAGTTCATTTGCAGCCCCTCCTCCCATTTCACTAACGTGCTGTAAAATTTGTGTTATACAGGAAATGTCATGCTATTTGGTTCATTGGTTTTCACAGACAAGTGTGAGAGGTTCATAATGTTACCCTGCAGCTCTTCTCAGCTGCTCAGCCGGCATTACCCCACATATTTTCCTTCTTTTTCTATTAAGCTCACAATTGGTCTGTTGAACTCTCACAGAGGAATGTGTCCTGTAGATATCCTGTACAAATCTGGAAATTTATAGTATGTTTGTATTTTCTTACATCTGTTATGTTTGTATTTTGCTGCTAATTATCTGACATACAGTATCAGTTGTGCTCCATTAACAAATATTCATTGTGGGTCAGTGGAAGATCATATATAGCCTATATCTCATGGGGAATGGATGGGGAGCAGGCCTGGTGCATTCTGGGAACAGGTTGAGATTGGGCAAGGGACAGCGTGCCCCAGATCCATCAGAGCACTTGTGGAGAGCAGGGTTAAGGGCCAAAGAACATGCTGCACCACACTACCTATATTCCCAGACTTGCAAAGGTCACTGCTTTTAATTAGAATGGAGGGGGAAAACAATAACAAATATTCGTTTTTTACCAGTCATGATTCAGGAATATTTTACAGAAAAAGATAGGTATTGTATATTATATGATAGTGTCTAAGGACAATAAAGCAGAGCATAAAGAAAAATATATTCTGTTAATGCATTGCAATAATGCATTAACAATAAATGCATTGTAATAATAAAAACTCCATAATCATCGGGAAGAAGGAGGCGGGAACCGGCGGACAATCAAATAACGACTTTAATTACAAAAAAAAAAAAAAAAAAATCTGGTTCCCAGACGCACTGCTGCTCGGCCCTCCACCAGCTGAGTGATCTCCTCCCGGTGGACAGCGACGGCTCCTCCGGTTTTGGGCAGCCGGCAGGACTCCCCCGTTCCCTGCTCCTCCCCATTCCAGCGGATGGCAGCAGCCTCCGGCCCCCTGGCGAACGGCGCCGACTCCTCCGCTCCCTTACGGACGGCAGCTGCCCCTCCACATCGCGGGTGGCCGGCAGTGAGCTCGCCCGTCCCTGGCAACTCGCTCCAGCCCACCGCCTCGAGCGTCCATGGCGACACACTCCTCGCCTGCTCGATGGCACCGCGGATTCACCACAGCGGTGAGGGATCTTCAGCAGTGCGTCCCTCCTTCTCCCGGGCTTCGGCACCATTGTAATAATAAAAACTCCATAATCATCGGGAAGAAGGAGGCGGGAACCGGCGGACAATCAAATAACGACTTTAATTACAAAAATAAACACAAAACAGCGCTTCAGCCCCTCACGGACGACTGATGCGCACAAATAAAAAAGTAAAACATTAACTAAAGCCCAGGCCTGGTCCTCTCTTGTCCTTCACTGTTGTCGCTCCAGTTTTATATCCTTCCATCTCCTGCATGGGTCTCGAGACCAGTGGTGGGTCGCAGGTGTAGCTCATCTCCAATCACTCCACCGGCCTCACTCCTCGTTCCCACGTCCCTCGGCCCCGCCCCACTCGTCACATGCATGTATGCCATATTTTGAACATGTAGTCTCTGTAAACCCTTCCACTTTCTTACAATCAACTACAACAACCATCACGACTTTAAATGTGCAATGTTGGAAAATCAGTGCAAATGGATTTTTTTTTTTTTTTTATAAAAAGATAATTTTATTTTTTGTTAGTGTAACTTTAAATCTAACAACTTTGTAATTGTTTTCTTATTATACCTTTTTCTCATAAATGTGAATTTATATCTCACAGTTGTGACTTTTTTTCTTATTTATTGTTTTTTATCTCACTATTGTGACTTAATAGTTTAATATTACAACTATTTATTGTAACTTGCATTGTCTTTAATTTTTTTATTTAATTTAATTCTTATCGTTAATTTTTGACTTGATATTTCATTGGGTTCAAGTTTATCCCACAATTACCTGTTTTATTTTTCTCTCTGAAGCAGAAATGTTTTTTTTTTTTTTATGTACCCCAGTATTAAAATACATTTGTAAATATTTATATGAATAGCTAAAATATCCAAATGTTCCTAATTAAAAAATACCCCGCAACATACATCAGCCCTCATTACCTACACTGTCTATCACAGGGTCAAAGCCTAAGGCTTTCTTTCTTTCTTTATCTCTCTCTCTCTCTCTTTCTCTCTCCACTCCTACACACCCGTGTGCATTGACAAAATTCATAACATGCTCTTACTTTCTCTCTCTTACAAACATAAACACACATACTCGTGGGAAATATTGCAGTGGAATTGCCCCAGGAAGTGTTTGGAAGTCAACAGTAGTGCATAGCTAAATAATGAATTCATCTCTTGCGTACACCCTGTTGTGACAGTTTGTCTTGTACATTGCTCTCTGATTTAGAGGGGTGAACAGGGACTGTAGCTAAATGTCAGATGAGAGAATAAGACCATTGACTGCAGATGAGTGTGAGAAGAGTGTGTTTGAGAGCTAAATGCTCTTATCACCCAGGATAGTGGATGGTGTCTGCTAGCACAGCTGTGTCATAAAGGGATAATTCACAGGATAATGTGATTGGCTTTTGGCCACACTGTCAACATGCCAGCTAGGTGGTTCAAATACAGACTTGTAGGGGTGTGTGTGTGTGTGTGCATAAGGCATCCTGCAGCTTTTCTCTCCATGCTCTGTAATTGCTGTCTCATGCTCACTGTTCTTTCCAGCATTTGATTTATACAGCATCAGACACACACGTACCAAAGTACCAGGTGTTCCATCATCAGTGTGCCTTCACAAAGTTTGCTAACTTTTATTACCTATTATTTTCTGAGTCATAATAAGTTTCTTTACGATGGTTGTAAATCCAAGTGGAGATGCAGGATGTAGAAGTGATTGGAGAGTGTGTGTAATGGGGGTTCTGACTGGTTGTATTTGGCTGTTTATTCAGATGGGGTAGGAAAAAATAGTTTGGATGCACCAATTTAAAAATTTTGCACAAACCAATAAGCTAGTAATTGTATGTTTTGGCAGATTATTGTGTGACGATCCCTGCATTTTTGTTTTGGGAGCGTGGTGATTGGTTGCCTGATGGGTGGTTCATTGGCTGCACCTGTCGCTGTGGCTGGGACACTCTTTTAAAAGAGACTGTTAGACGTGTTTAAATTCAAGATGAATGGCATGCTCAATCCCTTTTAAGTTTGATTTGGGTGCTCTTCGGTCCAAGGTAGAACATCTTAACTCCATTTAGGACATGTCATTTTTGCAATAAAGACATTTTAATTATGGAGTGCCTCGGCTATCAGAGATCTTTTTTTCTCTACACTGCCTCTTTAGACGTGTTAGTGTGGGGACTAGGGTTTGAGGCTTTGTTTGAGTTAATCTTTTCTTTGCTTGGGCTGTAGTTCTACATTTGGTTTGTCTTTGATCTTGTTTTGACTCCCCATTTTGTTTCTGCTTTGGGTTTTGCTTTATACATTTTTCAATGCCACACCAGTACATTACACTTCATTTAGACAGCCTGCATTACGCACTGATGAAACTGATGCTCATAGAAACATTGTCTTTATTTTATTATTCCCCCATTTTTGGAATACATTTTTGATTAATAAAGTATTTTCCCTTGAGCTCAGCTATGGTTGTGTGTAACATTTTGTTGCTTGTAACAATTGATTTATGGGCAAGTGCTACTTTGCTATAATTGATGTATTATTATAGTAGTTATTCATATTTTGAATTCAGTTTTTATGTTTTCATTATATTGTTAAAGTAATTTTATTTTATCTTAATTTTATTTTATTTAATCATAATATATATATATATATATATTTCTATGAATGTTTAATTCAGATTTATTTTAGTTTTTGTTTTAGTAATTTTGTAATGTTTTATTATATTTTTCTGTATTATTATTTATTTATTTATTTATATATATTTATCAAAAACTAATTTTAATAGTTTTAGTTAACACTAAAATTGGCAATATTAAACTGAATTTATGCATTAGAACATTATAATCTATGGTATTAAAAACTAGATATCATTTCTGAGGTTACATTTAACAATTTTAAAATATTAGTCTTTAAAAGATTAACTTCAAGCGAGTGTAACAATGGTAATTTAAATGTAAAAATTAGTACATGACGTGAGGTCGCGAGGAGTGTGTATGAACAGTTCTGCAGATGTCTGACTTGTGTAGTTTAATTTGTGTTTATAGGAAGCCTTGAATCACTAGTTCAGTGAAGCACAGAGTTTTTGGCTTGAGTTGGAAGTAATGGTGATTGATGATGTCATTAGTTTGCAGAGACCTCACCAGGCTTATATGTTGAAAGAGCAGATCTATGAGGAGGAAACACATCTCAGTCATGTCTGCAGTATAAATGTAGCCTTAATCGTTAGGATGGTGATAACAGGAGCAAACCATCCATCTTTGTTCAAATTGTTGTTGGCCTTTTTACGCAACACAAGGCAGGTTTTCAAATATTATTACAGTGATTATTATAAAATGACATGCATGATGAATAGGACAAAATACATTTACATGATCAGAGCTGGGGATTAATAATGTTCTTTTTTTGTACAATGGTACCAAAATAAAGTATGCAATGATAGCCAGTAGCCAAGGATCTACATATACAGTATGTTGTAATGTATTTTCTGGACATATTTACATATGGCAGGTTTGGTTAGAAATAAACAACTCTAGTGCGATTGAACGTAACATGGACCAGACCAAAAACAGGATGTGATGTCACAAGTTGTGATCCTAAAAAGGACAAAAATTATCAAGCATACCTAGTTCTCCTTGTCTATATTTAGAGCTTGCAGCTGATATCCATGTGTAATGAATCCTGGGACTGTTTTAACTCCTTCACAGAGTTATTAGCTGGTAAAAAAAAATACCACCATGTGTGCAAATATGTAATTTTATTTTTTTGGTCTGGACCAAAAGAACCAAGAGAATATCTGTATTTACACTCTAAAATTGCTGGGATAAAAACAACCCAACTTGGGTTATTTGGCAACCCAGCGCTGGGTAAATATTTGACAGAACACTTTATTTTGACCCAGCTGATTGGGTTAATTGTTTGTATACCAAATATGCTAGGTTGTTTTATTTAAGTCAACTATTGTTTAAAAATGTCTTAAAAGGGACTGGAAATTAAAAATCACAAACAGAATTACTAGAGGCAACAATCAAAAGATGAACATTTATTATCAAGCAAGAACACATGGACAAAATAGAAAGACAAATTGAATACATTTTGGTGAATACAGCATAGTTTACAATATTACAATCATTTAAACTCATTTAACAAGCATTTTATACTTAAAATGCATTTTAATTTATGTGTATTAAATTGTTCTCTGTAATCTTTTTTTACCAAAAGAGTGTTAATTCTCGTGCCAGTTTGTCGGCAAAATCTGAGCCGGTGAAGGGCTGCTGGTCGTGGGGGAACTGTGAACTTCAGATCACAGCTTCGCCTTTCACTTGTAGCTGAAAGATGCCATGAATGACTCCATAACCTGCCCATAAACAAACAGTACTGAGATTAGAGAACATGTTTTAACATCAAATTAAATTTAACTCTGTATTATAATGAATAAAATCAATTTATGTTATGCAAGGCCCAACATAATAACCCAACATTAAAAATGACCCAGCAACTTAGTTACAGAAAAACTACCCAGCACTTGGGTAAAAAGATATTTAAAAAAATAAAATAAAATAACCCAATGAAATGACCCAACAAGCTGAACCGATCATTTGGGTTAAAAAAATAACTGAGCACTTGGCTAAAAATATTAAAAACAACCCAGTAAAATTACCCATCAGGCTGAACCTAGCATTTTTTTAGAGTGTACATATCACAATTAACACAATGAATTAAAACAATTAGCATATTATACATATTAAAAAAAAAAAAAATTCAACAATGCATAAGCCTAAAAGGTTCATGAAATCACAAACACACAGGTTCACTTCCCATATCATTACAGTTTACTCTTTAGCAAACTAGGGTGATAGTACCCAGTCATGTTTTTAAATAACCATGTTGCATGTAAAGAGCCTCATCAGTAGGCAGATAGTAGAAAAAGTGGAATGGGGCTGTCGGCGGCAGGAGAGACGTATAGCATAGAGAGCAGCTTGGAAACAGTTACCTGCTTGGATAGAAATAATTTTCTATGAAATGGGCAGGTGGAACTTAGAGTGGGTGAATCCAGTAAAAATGCCAGGACAGTTAAGTTATAAATAGGTAAGTGGAGTGCATGATGTGCCCCTTGCTGCTCTGTGGAGTGTTGGTTATATCGATGGCTATCCACCTTTTTCCTTACGTAAAAATGGGCACCGCCATTTGTAAATTCTATGGGTATAGCTTCCGGTCTCTTTTGTGTCCAGCTATTTTTTGCTGTACAGAACAGTTCGTTTAGCTGCTTGATATTGACAATTGATGTGTCCTATCATGTTATTTTAATCTGTTATCTTAATTAAGAACACACTGGTTTGTACTGCTAACAGTTTTACCATTTACGGCACGTTGTTATTCTCCACGTTATTTGCCTATAGAAGTTAATGGAACAGAAGCCTCACCCATAGGCTTGCTTGAGCATAGAGGAAAAAGGTGGAAATATTGAGAGATTCCTGGTACTCCCTATGACCTAGTGTCATTCTGTTTAGCAGTAGTGACTCTTTCCAGTGAGTTTTCTTATATAGTCTTACCCTGAAGAGTGCAGTCAAAGACTCCCTGTATGACTGTGTAGTCACCTTGATGTCTTGATTCAAGAACAGAAATTCTCTGTTTTGCGGTGACTGATCGCTGACATTTAACTCACTCTTGATTTAATATGTTAATATCTAGGCTGACCTGCTATTCAATTCCATGTGACCTTTTACAAGCCTGAGTCTTAATTGAGAGGTTTATCAGTGCCATTTACCAGCTAGTATGATGGAAGCCACAGTGTAGAAGAACCCCTGAGAGCTCCTTACTTTGGAAGCTGATGAACACCCTCATGCATGGACAGACATTTTGATAATCTATTGACATTTTAATTAGTACTGCACCATTGTGAAAATACTGCTATTATAAGTGTCTTTTTAATTTGTGCGGTAGTTATGAATGCTGTTCAAGTTGATATTTGGACCAGATAGATGGGTAGAGTCATACAGTTCAATAAAACAAGTTAAGGAAGTACTAGGGAAATTAAACATGTAAATTGCACTCTGAAGAGCCGTATCTCCTTACAGAGTGACCCAGGATACCACGTTTTATTGGGACAGAGTTACAGCCATTATGCTGCTTCAGGAAAAAAAAAAGTTTGTCTGTGACCTTTTTGTATTTCCAGTATTGGTTAATAGTCGGTTGTTTTGTGAAAAAGGGCAGGATTGAAATGCTCTGTTCCAAAACTAGTTTTTTACTCAACATGTGTGTGTGCTATTTGTGTTTAAGCTTATTGAAGTATCAAACCTTCTGGTTCAACAGTAAACAGTCATTTATGAGTATTCATGAGAACAGTATGCAGCGGGGAGCTCACTATTTTAAAACAGAGCTAACGTGTTCTTATATCCTCTCTCTAGAGTTTCTCTGTGTTCCAAGCTTGTCAGTGATTCTAAAGAAGATTCCAGACAGTTGCTTTACCTTCTGCTCTGTGCCTGAGGAAGAGGAGAATTAAAAAGGAGGAAGAGGTGATTAGGAGGCAGCAGGTAGTTGGAGAGGGGTGAGGCAAAATTACCTCCCTGTGCCACCCACAGAGACTGAACATGACAACTGCTGTCATGTCTGCAGAAGCTTTTCTCTAAGCTCTTCCAGGACACCACCATGAAATGTCACGTTGTTTCCTTCTCCTGTCCACCCTCCCACACCTCAGTATACTCTCCTGAGGGGAAAGCCTAGATGTAGGAAGATGAGGAGGGACAAAATTAAACCCAAACCATTTAGGATAGAAAAACAGAAAGTAAAAACTCTCATCAAAGCCATACACTTTCAAAACTGTGGAAATACATCTCAAGGACACCATATGAATCAGAATGAGTCAGAATTCCATCTACTATTTATTTCACTGCATGAAGCAGCTGATCTGTGTACACTTTTACCAGATCTTGTGCAGTCATTATTGATTAATTCTTGGCTCATTCATTGTCTTCTCTCTGTTTTGTACTGTGGCATAGCATAGTTGTAACTCAAAAGGAGGATTGACTACTTCTGAGCCCCAAATGGCTACCAGGACTCCAGGAAAGATGAAAGTATAGCTTGCCCTTTTTTAAAGTCCTTATGAATTTTCCCAATTGGGTTTCTTTAAGGTTGAGTTCAGTTTTATTATTCTTATGTCATTAAACTTTTCCTCAAAGACTTGAGTTGTAATGTTAATATAGCCTGCCTCATATGTGAGTGTGTGGCATATTTTACTTTAGCAGTCAAAGATATCCTAGTTGTACATATTTGTCTTCATTCAGACAAATACAGACAAAGTTATATTAAAAATACCCTGACTCTTCCAAGCTTTATTATGGCAGTGAATGGGGGTTTAGATTTTGAAACCTAAAAAGTGCATCCATCCCTCAAAAAAGTAGTCCTAGTCCACACTGCTCCACGGGGTTAATAAAGGCCTTCTGAAATGAAGTGATGTGTTTGTGTAGGAAAAATATCCATATTTAAAGCTTTATAAGCCATGTCAAAGCTCTTGCTTCCATTAACTGTCATAATTGAGTTGCGTTTCAGCGAATTACATAAGATGTAGGCGTAGGGTTGAGGGTGAATAAATCATGGGTTAATTGTGTGAACTATTCCTTTAATATGACAAATAATTAATTAAAAAATAATAATTTGACATTTAATATGTTATTTAGTGTGTGAGATACAACATTTATATTTATACTGCTAATACTATATATTGTCTTTTATGTAATTATACAGTAAATTCCTCATTGCTGCTACAGACATCATGGCTAATTGAAGTGTTACATTTACATTTATTTATTTAGCCAGTATGTGTTAAGATCTGGTGTTACAAAAGTACTAAATTTAGCTGTAATTTCCTTGGTTTCTGTATTCAGTGCAAATTAAGTCAGTGTGTGAAGTGGAGGTGTAAAGAGAACACAGAAATGTGCTACAGCATTTGGTAAGGATCAGTGCAATTCCATGTTTTAAACAAGAGACCTGACTCTCTCTCCACTTTCAGGAAACACCTTCAATTTAGCTCTAATGCTGCAAGACATGCTGAAGGATGTGGCATCTCTGCTGGGGATCTTGTTGGCACTCTGTTTGAGCAGAGGCTGCTCTTCCTCATGTCAAAATGAATCACTGCTGTGCTGTTTGGCATGATGTGATGTCTGAACCACACAGCGTGATTAATCAATGCTGAACTTTACTCTTCCTGTGTATCCCAGGTATTTTTTTTTCTTTTTTTAATTGTCACAAAGCTGAAGGATGCGTGCTCATATTATAACTGGCAGACACAGAACCTGAAACAGAGCAATATAGAAAAAAAATGCAATTTGCCAAACAACAATGCTACTGTACTATTGATTTCCTACTGAATCCAATACTGGATTCTTTTTTCCCCTCTGTATCTTCATCTCTCACAGGTCTCTGGCAATGTATAAGCCTTGTGCAAAGGTAATGAGGTCAGGGCTGCACAGTTCAGATTGTCATATACCATCAGGACTAGAGATCCTGGAGCAGAAGTCACATCACCGTGAGGTCAGAGCACAGCATTGTGCATTACTGTGTGTAATTAATGGAAGTATTATATATTTTATAATATTATATATGGTCAAGCTCAGACAATAAGAATGAATTGCGGTAATAGTGCTGTTTATATTCACGTGCTGTCTGCATTAAGTACGTTCATAAAGTAAGGAATGGATCACAAAAATGATTACTACCGTTTCTTAAGTTGTTGTTGTGTCCACTAAAATTATGTCATTTCCTGAAGGATGGGAAGTCGTGGCCTAATGGTTAGAGAGTCGTACTTGCAATCAAAGGGTTGTGAGTTCGAGCCTCGGGCCGGACGGAATTGTGGGTGGGGGAAGTGCATGTACAGTTCTCTCTCCACCTTCAATACCACGACTTACTGTAGGTGCCCTTGAGCAAGGCATCGAACCCCCAACTGCTCCCCGGGCGCCGCAGCATAAATGGCTGCCCACTGCTCTGGGTGTGTGTTCACTGCTCTTTGTGTGTGCACTTTGGATGGGTTAAATGCAGAGCACGAATTCTGAGTATGGGTCACCATACTTGGCTGAATGTCACGTCACTTCTCTTTTTTTACTTTTTATTATGTTATTATGTTGTTGGATCTAGAAGAAGGAAAATGAGAAACAAAAATATATATCATGATAGTGAGGACACAGAGAAAAGTCCGTAAAACACTTAACCAATTAAAATAAATGTTGGCTATTCTTAATATTTAACATGCTTTGTTTGAAAAGATATGAAAAGGACCCACAGTGATTTGTGCATGCATGTCTCTTTATTAGATTTCATCACTCTTCCACTGTCTACTTTCACAGTAAATGTGAAATATTCTTGACCCTGTGCATCTGGCTTCTAATGAATCAACGTACCGATGTGTATGCTATAGGACCACATCAGTCATAGGTTTTGCTCTCCGTCTGCTTGAGTAATGTTGCTAATGTGCCACACATGCTTTTGTGTAATGAGAAAAGGCAATGAACGAGAAGAAAGAGAGAGCGTATGGAGAGATGTGGCCTGAGGAAGACATAGACCTCTGTGCCCATTAACACCAGGCTGTTATATTCACTGAAGGCTTTGCATCATCCCTCCCTCAAACCATTACCATGGCAACCAGAGCAGCTTTCCACCCGGTCACACAGAGAGAGCTGGAATCAGTGCTCCTGTTTGTAAAGTTCACAGTCTGAACCCAGTCTCCCTTTAATTGGATTTTAGACAGAAAACATAGTTCAAGTGCGTTGTTCACCTAATATAGTTTGGACCACAAGGTAGATACTAACTGCTGTTTATATACTGTAGAAAATAGAGAATTCACAACCATTATTGTGCAGCTTTGCAGGTGGTGTAGAATAGAAAAAAACAGAAAGGAAAAAAAAAATCTTTACCATAGGTTTACAGGAACACAATGGGCCAGTGTTTTGAACCATGAAGATGGAGGAATAAAATAGTTGACTGACTTTCTACAAACTCTTTCTTTCTTTCTTTCTTTCTTTTGCATTTAATCTAAACTATAAAACTATGAAATAATTAGCTTTAGGATTGTCATACTGCATTTAAGTGTTGATAAATAAACTGTTTAATTATTTATTTCATTTTCACAATGGCCACTTTAAATAATCTTCATTAGGGGGCTTTTCCCAGTGCAACGACACAAAAACAATAAAACCCATTATAAACGAGGCAATTGTTGCATCATTGGGACATAATTACTCATTATCATGCAAATCTTCCCACATAGTGACGTAGATGGGGGCATGTTTAAATGAGGCATATTAGAAGGGCGTGGACGAGTCTTAATTTAAAAATGAATATCTCTTTGGGTTTGAGATTTTAGTCTTTGAAACTTCTTATCTTTCTTATCTATCTTATCTTATCTTATCTTATCTTATCTTATCTTATCTTGTCTATGCTCTAACAGCTTGTAAAACTACAAAGAGAAAGGAAAACATATGACCCCTTTAATGTAATCATTTTTTTTTTTTTCAACTTTAGTCTTTTATTACCTTTATCTTTCCCCTAACTATACATGTGCATATATGCATACAATAAAATGAAGAATATGGTTGTCCATTAATGTGAACAGGTTCATAATTATTACTGTAGTGACATGAACACAATCCTGAGGGTCATTGACCCTCACCTCCCTGATGTCTCCATGGACTTCCTCCATTAGTGTCGTCTGTGACTGATTTAGTTATCTCTATATAAATACTCTATCAGATCGAATGATTGAATATGTAAGCCTTTGTCTTCACACTTATTTGTGTTTGGTGTTTGGCTAAGGAGTTAACACATCTGCTTGGAAGACAGAGGAAACATTTTTCTCATTGACATGTTGACAAGCCGTCTCTCATATGTGCATGTACAGCTGTTCACTTTTCCCTGAAGAATCTAAAGTAGGACATCACACAAATGCCATGTTTCCAGACAGCATTCTGGTCTTCACACATCCTCAGCCATTTTTCCAGTATTTTTTTTTTCTTTTTAGTTTCCCATGCTGTGGAAGTACTCTAATGCTTTAATCTCTGCTGCAAGCCTTCTGCCAAAAGAAACTGATAGTTCCGGCTTCAGATCACTGTGCTTCTCTGAACAACCTTTCCTTTTGGACTATTTGAAGGCCGTTCACGTCAAACAGACATCTGCTGACCATGAGCAGATACAATGAGGTTGTGAAAGTCCTTCATTAAAATGCATCTCATTCTGTTTTATCTGTGTTTATGGTGGTTTGAGCAGGTGTCTGGATTACAACAAGATGTTTGAAAGAAAGACAGGCATGCATGAGTCAAGCTGTACAGTAAATGATGGTTCCAGTTCTGTGCTGTTGCTCATTGTTTCTTTCCATTCTGCAGGATCATTAAACACAGTGATTTATAGCCACACTTATGATATAGATTGAAACCGACATTACATTTAGTCCCTTAAAAGTAGAAGGAAGAGGGAAATGAAGGTATAACAGACAACTTTTTCAATTTTGCTCATAAGGAATCAGGTGTGCTTCCTCTGTAAATCACATTTCCTTCAATGTTGTGTGAATTTGCAGGGCCCTGAAGTAATTCATCTAAATTTAGGCAGATGACAGCGATGGAACTGGGATATGAGCTACACTGTTTGTTCTCCCTCCCCCACTGCCTCATATATGCAGAAATACCTTTGCTTATATGGGCACAGCTTGCCTTGTGGGGTAGTGTTAATGATGGAGGTATAATTGATCTTAACTTATGATGTGGACCATTCTGTGGCTGGGTAACCAGAAATAGCTGATTGGACGGTTGCTATGAGGTGTTGTATGAGATGTGGACGAGTAAGATCACACTCAGGGCCACTAAGCCAACTGCTCAACCATTCCAGATACAAATGGATATGTAATAACAACAATATATCAGGGCTGGAAAAGCGCAGGCCACTGAACACATTAACATCATAAAAATATCCCTGAGGATAGCTGGAGCAATAAAGCTTTTATATGTGGTCCTGGGTCCTTTTTTTATTTTTAACCTTTCTTTTGCACAAAGTAAAGGATCCTGGTCAGGACAGCGCCCCTCCAAAGAAGGACTGTTTTTACTGTGTTGTCATTGTATAATGTTAATCAAGGTTTCTTGCATCAATATATATTTATATATGTTATAATTTAGTTTATTGCTAATCTATAAAGCTCTTTTACACAATACTTAACAGGCAGCACACTTTTATTGCAGTATACCGTTGTTTTTCAGGCACACGAATCAGTGGAACACGTAGTGCAAGCATACTAATGCATGCTACTGTGACCAAATAAATGCTGTTTTTCTGAGTTTTCATGTTTTCCTTGCTCAAAATATTTATTTCATGTGCGATAAATGTGACTCTTGTCGGGTATGTGTCTAAAGTGAAGTAATGTAATTTTTTTAGATTAGGTGTAAACAATTACACTTTACCCATTTGTGCATTTCTTTTGTGCAACAAAATCTAAATGCCATTTGGTTGTGAATAACATAACATTTTCATCTACATATGGTATGGATAATATTTTTTTTATGGTAAAAGGCTACTTTACCTTTAAGAAATATATAGATACAGAATAGTTTTTTTTAGACCTGTAGCTCCATATTATGATTTGTACTTGTGAATCCATAACCATGCTGGATTATGACTGAGCCACATTTGCAGCTTCCGAGTTTCCATAAATGGTCTGGGTGGACTAGGGAGGGAGAATACCCCCCCCCCCACTCTTTTTTTTTTTTTTTGTAATAAAAAGTTGTGTTCCACAATAAATATCCCAGAACTATGTAAAACTGTATGCTTGTTCTTATTCCTGTGAATTCACCTGAAAAACGACAGCCAGTGTGTGCCTGCTGACAGATCAGCCTGATAAATGCTCTTCTCTCTATGCCGGCTGTGTAAATAGGACCTAACCAATAGCCAAAGTCAATTTCTCAAGGGTGGTCACGCATTTGGATCAGATCTCATTCCATATAATTCCCTCTCTCCGGAGTGAGCATTTTCACCATGCCCAACCCTTAGTTTATTAACCTTCAGATTTGCTGCATAAGCCGTTTCCTGGGCAACCACTCCTCTACCCTTTTCCAGAACCCATAACGCTTGCTCATTCTAAATATGCCTTGAGCATTGTCCTATCAACCTAGAGCTGTTAGCAGACAATTTGATTCAGTATAATTCAAGTATTATTTTTGTTTGTTTGTTTTGCCGTTCAGTGCTAATTGACTTTAACGTCTGGTTCCAAAATCATTGCTCCATAATGACTTATGCTTCATTAGGACATTACGACTAAGAATTGCTTCATTATGCTTTTATGATATTGTGTTTATCAAACCATATTCTCTACATGATCATACTCCCATGATCATCCTATTTCTCATTGTTATGGGTTCCTGTAAAGTTCTGTCACACCAGTAAAAATAAAAAATCTCTATATGGTTTATTGGATTTTGTTAGACCTCTAGAGATTTCGCCAGCTGTGATAGATGGTGAAGTTAAAAGATTCTAAAAAATCAATTTATATAACTCATGTGGTTAGATTGAATCTCTACTGTCAGTTGCTCTGATGGCGAGATGGGAGAAATATGTTTTGATTCAAATCAAGTTTCTGAGGGGTTTTAAACCACTATCCGATCGTTGAACAATGCATGAAACCTTATATCGAAAATGTTTAATTATTTTTTTAGTTCTTGGTCTAGTTCTTCAGAAGCTGTATCCTATTTGTAGAGCAAAAAAATATATATATCTTTAAACTTTGACAGCTCATTAACATCCAGCCTTGCTATAAAAATTACATTGCTGCAACAGGCTATATTTAACTGTATTACTTCCTTTAACCTCCCAACAGACCTTTTATCCCTCTCATATTCAGCCTGGTAGTGAGTACTCTTGATTTCACACCTTGTGGAGCAGATCATATCCTGCACATTGTTATGCTGAGATGTTTTAAAATAAGTGTTGTGATTAGAGCCTGTCCTCACCTTTGCACTCCCACATTAGTACAACTGAGAGACCAGCTGAATGTTCTCAAAGCACTGCAGTGTGAGGGTGAATTTTCCCCGTAGAAGGCAATGTTTTAAAGGAGTGGAGGGAACAGAGAGAGCATAATAAATCCTACTCTCGTAATGACATTTATTCTCCGACTGAATACCTGTATTTTCACTCTTACTTCTCTGGAGAAAAGTACATTTGAAACAGACATTTATGAAAAATCACATTTTCATTTTTGCAATACGCATTTTATAGTTGTGTTTTCTTTCTTCTCCCTTTCAAATGTACTTGTGAATGTAATGGACTGTTATTTGAAATATTCACATTTGCACTTGATTTGAGAGCATTTACTTGAGGAGTTGGATGAGAAAATGAAACAAATGTAAATATTAAACATAACATCAAAGTTGTTTGAAAGGAATATCAAATGTCACCGAATATAAGCAAGCAGAATTGTGTTAACAGTGGAACATGAAGTCTGAAAAATAGAGTTGAGACCCAGCTAACATTTTGTCATTTGCACACTATTTTCCATTCGAGTATCAGAAAAAAAAGACTAGTTTCTTACAGTATGGTCTTTCATACCATCTGCAGTAGATAGATGTCAGGAACTATGAATAATACATGGGAACAAATATTTGTTATTTGCATATTTGACTAGGTGGAGCACAAACTGTTTGTTATGGCATCACATTTTGTGTGATATGGATAAACATGGAAGGTAGAAATCCTGCATGACTTAACATGTTTAATTGAATTTTTTGATACAGCATTTTCACCCAGAACAACATTGAAACTGAAGAAAAATGCAACACTTTTTGATTTTAAATCCAGTTCTCTTAAGCAGTGTTCAAAATGCCTCCCAGGGCCGGCGCTCCGCACACTCACATCACGCACTGCGCGTAGGGCACCAAGTGCTTGGGGGGGGCACCAAAAAATGTGGGTCATGAAAAAAATCATCACAATAGGCTACTAGTATAAATAACAAATAAAATATTTCTAAAAGCATGTTAATATAAAAAAAGCAATACAAAAGTAATACAGGCCTAGACCAAATTAGTCGAGAAAAAGGTGAATCTCTGTGCCAGTCTCGCTCTGGTGCCCCCCTCCCTTCCCCACCTCCCAGTGGTCTGTTCGATTATGCCTCAATCAATGTAAAATTTGGCAGACACCAACCTCAGACATGGCCTCGAAAAGGCACCAAGAGTCGGGGGCGGAAAAAAGAAGGGACAGCGGGATGATGCTCGCGCGTCGCTTCCAGGTAAGACAATGTTTTAAA
Source organism: Carassius gibelio (assembly GCF_023724105.1). Taxonomy (NCBI): domain Eukaryota; kingdom Metazoa; phylum Chordata; class Actinopteri; order Cypriniformes; family Cyprinidae; genus Carassius; species Carassius gibelio. The sequence continues at coordinate 13,470,835 of NC_068408.1, read as the reverse complement.
TAAAAATGTTAGTTTTAAAAGAACGGCGTTAGGTAACGACGTTATTTTTTCAGTAACGCGGTAATCTAACTAATTGCTTTTCCCGTTGTTACAACGCCGTTAACGTTACTGACCGTTAAATGCGGTGCGTTACTATGCATTGATTTAATAAACTATGCAATCCGAACGCACCCCTGGCTCACACAGAGAGTGAGCAGGTGGGTAAATGACGAGATAAGCGGTTGTGATTGGCTAAGGCAGAGTCATGTGTTTCATGGTAGCCAATCAGAGTCAGTGTTTTTACACACATGACGGCACACGCGGCTGCGCCAGCGGCGCCAAACACACACACACACACACACACGCAACAGCTACACAAAGATTCGCAGCAGAGATGGCGAGATGCCAAGTCAGGAGCAATCCGATGAAAAGTTGGCTTTTTCAATGTGAAGATATAAGCACTACTTCAAATTCATTGTGGTCAAAGGCAAGAACGTGCATGTGATGTGTACATATAATGTGTGACACGCATCTACAAAGCTAGTGGCCGAAAACACCCTTTCTTAGTTAGGGTGTACTCACACTAGGCACGGTTGCCATGAACTGGGCCCGAGTACTATTGTCCCCCCTCCCCACTCCCCCTCTGGCCTGCACTCACATATAGCGTTTCAGCATTCGTGCCGGAGCACGCTTACGTCATTATGGTGCGACGGTTTCGGGATAAACAGGAAGAGCGGCGCTCTATGAACACAATGGAGTGCATCGCTTCTTTTTTCTTTGTGGATAATTTTGTGTTGTTTGGTCCACAGCCTGTTGTTAAACAGATGTGTCGCCTTAGTGGCGCGAACATTTTCACGTAATCGTGCTGCTCGTATGAGGATGTTTGCAAGATACCAGCTGAAGTGCAGCAAGGACTTTGCAGTTTTTAGTTTTTTTTTATGCGTTTTGCACCTCTCCCGTAGACCAAAGCGACCCTTTCCCTGCCATGTTGCTGATAGCTGATTTTGCAGCTAGGAAATGTAGGCATGTGCCTCTGTAGGGCCTCTGACAACTGATGGTAGTGAAAATGTTCTATAGAATAGCAGAATGGTCTCTTTATAGAGATGTAGTCCCTCTGTTGAGTAATTTCTACTGTGCAGTTATGCATGGTAATTTGCAGTTTAAAATGTGCACTTTAAAATTCATACTTCATAAAATTCATACACTTATACTGTTATTTGCACTAAACTTTTTTTGCACTTTTAACTTTATGTGTTTACATTGTTCAGTTCCAATTATTCATTTGCAGCAGTTATTTTGGAAGTAAAGAGAACCTAACTAAGAAATTCTGAATGGTATTTATTTCATTGGTTGGTGGGTGGGAGGTTGGTTGGGGTGGGGGGGGGGGGGGGGGGGGGTTGGCACCACCAAGCATTTGTGCTTAGGGCGCCCAAATGGCTAGCGCCGGCCCCGATGCCTCCTCTGGTTAATCCATGATATTGAATTTTTGACACATTTACCTTGCACTAGTAAGAGACCATTTGGCTTTCTAAATCTACATTTTATACATAGTAGTTTATATAAATAAATAAAAAACTCTTCATACAATTCTACGGAGCCCCGCACATGACATGCAGGAAAAAATATTAGGCTAAATCGTGTGCACTATTTACTAATTCGTTTCCTCAATGTACTAAAGTGTGCACACAATTACTATTGCGTTCCCTCGATTTACTATTTCGTTCACTCGATTTATAAATTGTGTGCACGATTTGCCAATTCAAACGCAATAGTAAATCGAGGGAACGCAATAATAATTTTAGGGAATGCAACAGTAATCGTGTGCAAGTTTTGGTACATTGAGGGAACAAATGAGTAAATCTTGCGCACAATTTATTTATTTTTTCTTGCATGTCATTTGCGGGGCTCCGTACAATTCACAGCAGTTCCAAGTTGAATTAGTGGCAGTAAAACACCACCAAAAACATCTATTCCTTCTCAAACTGAAGACTTTTTTTTTTAAATGTTCCTTGCATAATACTGCGTCATGACCTCAAAACACTTCATATGAATGATTTGTGAACTGATACATGTGCATCACATATCCATCTCCATTTGTATGGCTTTTCTGACATATTAAACCTAGCTTGTTAGCTCACTTGGTACAGTTTTGTACTTGTAATGTGGAGCATTGAAACAAAAAATGTTGATCCAACAGCCAAAGGATTTGTAAAAGCAGCTAAAATGGCATGGTTCTTTCAGCAAATGTATTTTTATCCCATGTTTTGTAGTACTGGTTAGGTTTTGGGTAGAATTTTGTGCAGGTAATACGTTTTTTTTAGCACCACCTATAGACATTTCATTTCCAAGGTGTCATGATACATACAACATCCAGTGTAATATACATTGCCAGATTCATTTAATTGTTTTGGAAAAAAAACAAATGCACCTTTAGTGACACTGACTAACTGTCAGCAATGTAATATAATTTTGCAAAAATATTAAAGTCTTAGTTGGTTCAATTAGTGCTTGAATCAGCGTGTGTGGGCATGGTCGCATTAGATATAATGATATTGCTTTGTTTTCTTATGTATTACTTTATCACAGAATATTTGATTCCGATAAGAACATGTCAAGCTTTCTATAGATATATCTCTCATGTCTCTTTGTTGAGTATTTGCTGAGTTACAGCTCATTTTAATAAAGCGTTTCTAAATTAAGATTAGATTAGATTAGATTAGATTCAACTTTATTGTCACTGCACATGTAGGTACAAGGCAACGAAATGCAGTTAGCATCTAACCAGAAGTGCAATAAGCAGTAAGTACAGAATAAGGTCTATAATATGTACAATAACTATACAGGTGAGTATTATGGACATAATTTACAGATATTAAATACTATAAGCACGATATACAGATAGGTGTACTATGAACATACTATACAGATGGGCTATGTAAAAGTGTATGTACACTATAGGCAGAACTATGAACATAATTTACAGTATTGCAATGGACAGTAAAGTGCATAGAAAATATTACAATGTGCAAATGGATTATACAGTGTTCCTGGATGAACAGACAGTAGTGCAAGTAATAACAAGTTACTGTTTTTTGCTGTTGTGAATAAATAAATAAATCAGAGTATTGAAGAGGGGGAGGAGTCTATGTGTGGTGTGGGGGGTGTTGAGGGGTGTCAGAGGGAAGAGTTCAGCAAGGAGACAGCTTTAGGGAAAAAGCTGTTCCTGAATCTTGTAGTCCTTGTTCGGAGGCTCCTGAAACGCCTCCCGGAGGGGAGGAGGTTAAACAGTCCGTGGTTCAATTCAATTCAATTCAAGTTTATTTGTATAGCGCTTTTTACAAAATAAATCGTTACAAAGCAACTTTACAGAAAATTATGTTTCTACAATATTTAGTAGTAGCTAGTAGTTTGTGCACATTTGACAGGATTTTAGAAAAAATAAAAATAATAATAATAATAATATAAGACGTAGTCAGCTAGACGATGAACTATCAATATTATTAATTAAGTTATTATATGATTCAGTGACACATTTAGCAATAATTGTTAGTTCTGTTTGTTGATTCAAGGTAGCATCATCTGGGGTCCTCTGAGGGTCAGCATCATCTCTTCTCAGGTGTTCTGGATCCAGACTGGAGCTTGTTTAAATCCTAGTTACCACGGGATGTAAATCCCGTGGCGAAACATAGAAACAAAATACAGACATCATTAGCATAGCTGCTGATCCAACAAAGTAAAATTAGTTTAACCCAAGTTAATGAATAAAAATGCACCTTTGAACAGATGCAACTACACTCACAGTTAAAAAGATACATTATTCGAATGCTTGGCGAAAGAGATGTGTTTTTAATCTAGATTTAAACAGAGAGAGTGTGTCTGAACCCCGAACATTATCAGGAAGGCTATTCCAGAGTTTGGGAGCCAAATGTGAGAAAGCTCTACCTCCTTTAGTGGATTTTGCTATCCTAGGAACGACCAAAAGTCCAGCGTTTTGTGACCTTAGGGTGCGTGATGGGTTGTAACGTGGTAGAAGGCTAGTTAGGTACGCTGGAGCTAAACCATTTAGGGCCTTATAGGTAAGTAATGATAATTTGTAACTGATACGGAACTTAATAGGTAGCCAGTGCAGAGACTGTAAAATTGGGGTAATATGATCATATTTTCTTGACCTGGTAAGGACTCTAGCTGCTGCATTTTGGACGACCTGTAGCTTGTTTATTGACGAAGCAGGACAACCACCTAGAAGTGCATTACAATAGTCCAGTCTAGAGGTCATGAATGCATGAACTAGCTTTTCTGCATCAGAAACAGATAACATGTTTCGTAGCTTGGCAATGTTTCTAAGATGGAAGAATGCAGTTTTTGTAACATTGGAAATATGATTTTCAAAAGACAAATTGCTGTCTAATATAACACCCAGATTTCTGACTGTAGAGGAAGTAACAGTACATCCGTCTAGTTGCAGATTGTAATCTACAAGATTCTGTGTAGTGTTTTTTGGTCCAATAATTAGTATCTCTGTCTTATCCGAATTTAATTGGAGAAAATTGTGTGTCATCCAATCTTTTACATTTTTAACACACTCTGTTAGCTTAGATAATTGGGAAGTTTCATCTGGTCTCGTTGAGATATATAGCTGAGTATCATCAGCATAACAGTGGAAGCTAATTCCGTATTTTCTAATAATATTACCAAGGGGCAACATATATATTGAAAATAGAAGGGGACCTAGGACGGATCCTTGTGGCACTCCATATTTTACTGATGATAAATGAGATGACTCCCCATTTAAGTAAACAAAATGGTAGCGATCGGACAGGTAGGATCTAAACCATCTTAGAGCCTGCCCTTGAATACCTGTATAGTTTTGTAATCGATCTATGAGTATGTCATGATCTATGGTGTCGAACGCAGCACTAAGATCAAGTAAGATTAGAAATGAGATGCAGCCTTGGTCTGACGCAAGGAGCAGGTCATTTGTAATTTTAACAAGTGCAGTTTCTGTGCTATGGTGGGGCCTGAAACCTGACTGAAATTCTTCATACAGATCATTTTTATGCAGGAAGGTGCTCAATTGAGCAGACACAACTTTCTCTAAAATTTTAGACATAAATGGAAGATTTGAAATAGGCCTATAATTTGCCAGTACACTAGGATCTAGTTTTGGTTTCTTAATAAGAGGCTTGATAACCGCCAGCTTGAATGGTTTTGGGACGTGTCCTAAAGTTAACGACGAGTTTATGATATTGAGAAGCGGTTCTTCGGCTACAGGTAACAGCTCTTTCAGTAATTTAGAGGGTACAGGATCTAATAAACATGTTGTTGGTTTAGATACAGTGATAAGTTTATTTAGCTCTTCCTGTCCTATGGTTGTAAAGCACTGCAGTTTATCTTTGGGTGCGATGGATGAAACTGAAGTGTTAGACGCTGTAGAATCTACATTCGCTATTGTATTTCTAATGTTATCTATTTTATCAGTGAAGAAATTCATAAAGTCATTACTATTTAACGTTGGTGGAATATTTGAATCAGGTGGCGTCTGGTAATTTGTTAACTTAGCCACTGTGCTAAATAAAAACCTTGGATTGTTTTGGTTATTTTCAATGAGTTTGTGTATATGCTCTGCCCTAGCAGTTTTTAGAGCCTATCTATAGCTGGACATACTGTTTTTCCATGCAATTCTAAAAACTTCTAAGTTAGTTTTTCTCCATTTGCGTTCAAGACTACGAGTTAATTTCTTGAGAGAGTGAGTATTACTGTTATACCATGGTACAGTACGTTTTTCTCTAACTTTTTTCAATTTGATTGGGGCAACAGCTTCTAATGTATTAGAGAAAATAGTGCCCATGTTGTCAATAATTTCGTCTAATTCGTGTGTATTTTTGGGTATAATTAGCAGTTGAGATAGATCAGGCAGGTTATTTGCGAATCTTTCTTTGGTGGCTGGAACAATAGTTCTGCCCAGACGGTAACGCTGCGACATATAGTTAATATCAGTTATACGCAGCATGCACGATACAAGGAAATGGTCTGTAATATCATCACTTTGAGGTACGATATCTATAGCAGTAAGATCGAGTCCATGCGATATAATTAAATCTAGTGTATGATTAAAACGATGAGTGGGCCCGGTGACATTTTGCTTGACTCCAAAGGAGTTTATTAGGTCAGTAAACGCAAGTCCTAATGTATCATTTGCATTATCAACGTGAATATTAAAATCTCCCATGATTAGCGCCTTATCAACTGTAACTAGAAGGTCTGAGAGGAAATCTGCAAATTCTTTTAGGAATTCTGTATACGGCCCTGGTGGTCTATACACAGTATACGTGGTCAGGGTGAGAGGAGTCCTTGAGAATGCTGCGAGCTCGACGTAGACAGCGTTTCCTCTGGATGTCCTCAAGAGCAGGAAGTGGTGTCCCTGTGATGCGCTGGGCAGTTTTCACCACCCTCTGCAGTGCCTTGCGGTCAGCCACTGAGCAGTTCCCATACAAGACTGTGATGCAACTGGTCAGGATGCTCTCGATCGCACACCGGTAGAAGTTCACCAGGATGGATGAAGACAGCTGGTTCTTCTTCAGTGTCCTGAGGAAGAAAAGGCGCTGGTGAGCCTTCTTGACCAGGCTGGAGGTGTTTGTGGCCCAGGACAGTTCCTCCGAGATGGTGGTTCCCAGGAACTTGAAGCTGGAAACACGTTCTACAGCCAGCCCGTTAATGTGGATGGGGTCATGCGTGCTTCCATTCTTCTTCCTGAAGTCCACAATGAGCTCCTTGGTCTTATTGGTGTTAAGGAGCAGGTTATTGTCAGCGCACCATGTGGCCAGGTGCTGATCATGCAGACCAAGGCTGCAGACAGTGCACCCTGTTTGTTTTCTTTATTTTGTAAATGCACAAAGTTTTGTTGTTATTATGTGTGTATACAAATAAAAGTAGACCCTTTACAGATTTGATTGATGTATTGCTCTTATCTGTACGATCAAAACTGAAAGTGTCATTTAAGTTATTTTCGGTGTTATTATCGGGAGAAGATGCCACAAAACGCGTATCCATGTTTGTCGACCCCAGAGGGTTAAAAGAGGCTGTGTATTCAGCATTGCTTGCATACTTGGGTAAGTGTATACTGAAAATCCTTGAGTGAAATGGTTTTTACAGTATTTTGGCCTGAATTGAGTTGGACAAAAAATGGCAAATTACATGGTTTTATGAATAAAAGTTCCCTCTTAAAGGATCCAGTTAACGTTTTGATTGGAGCATTGGAAACAATTGGAGCATTGTTTACTCTGGAGCTCACATTTGAGTTAAAGAAGCCAAATGTATGATATCTGTTGTTAAGATTATGATTAATTCATGTATTTCAAACTGTTTCTAGGGTGTTGATTTTTTTCCCATTCAAGTAGATGAGAATTACTTCCCTTTGCCTCTAGCCTACATAAAAAATAGCTATTGTGGGTCATTTCAAAGATAGCTGCTGAGTGAACTGACTTGCCTTAAAGGCAATTTGCTTGTCTTGGGTTTTCTGTGTGTTTAGTCAATCCATGTTCAATTAATCAGCTGTAAAAAGCACAAATTAATGCCTGCAACATTATATTCATAGTTGATGGCAGTATTTTAGCAGAAGATGCTCTTCTTCCTCTCCATTAATGTCTTTTATTCCTGCAGCCTGTGGAGCCATAGATCAGGTTAGATCAGTATTTGGTGACAGTAGAATGAGATAACACCCCAGTCATTAAATAAAAATGACCCTTCTCCAGCTCATGGCTCATTAACTGCTTCCAACAATCAAAGGCAGTCCAGAGAAGCTCCTCGAGAGAGTAATAACCGAGCTCTCCCAAGAGACCCGATCTCTCCACCAGTAAAGGTCATTAGTGACATCAGGATTTTTTTTTTTTTTGTGACA